>NW_016159060.1:0-191 GCF_001687245.7 Rhagoletis zephyria
GCAAAAAACGTTTGTATCATCCCGGATACAAAAACTCTTGCGCTTGTCTATGACGGATGCACCATTCGAGATTTCTGGTATGAGTGGAATGGTGGTACAAAATTCAAAAAAAATCTGTGAAATCACACTTTGCTCCTCAGATCGAGCCCAGGGAATAAAGACCCAAGCTCTTATTTTGCCCCAGTTGACCC
>NW_016159060.1:3057-8535 GCF_001687245.7 Rhagoletis zephyria
GTACCGCAGACGATGGAACGATGAGCTGTATGAGCTTTACAACGACATGGACATAGTGCAGAGAATTAAAATACAGCGGCTCCGCTGGCTTGGCCATGTCATTCGAATGGACTCCGACGCTCCAGCTATGAAAGTATTCAACTCGGAACCCGCTGGTGGTAGCAAAGGAAGAGGGAGGTCCCCACTGCGTAAGAAATATCAGGTGGAGAAGGACTTGACTTCACTTGGCGTTTCCAATTGGCGTCAGTTGGCACAGAGGAGAAACGACTGGAATGCTTTGCTGAACTCGGCCAAAATCGCTTAGGCGGCTACAGTGCCAAAAAGAAGAAGAAGAAGAAGAGAATTTCGTTTGCTTGGGAACCAGCATTAACACCAATAATAATGTCAGCCTTGAAATCCAACGGAGAATCACTCTCGCCTACAAGTGCTACTTTGGACTGAGTACAAAGATCACACTCTATAAGTCCGCCAAAAAACCCATCTCCTCATTCGGCACTCCCGGAACAACGACGTATTGAATCACTGCACACAATTGAATCTGTTGATATACTAGAGCGTTTTTCCTCCTTTGCTTGAGCGTTGCGAGTAGTAGCGTTTATTTATCGATTTATAAATGCAGCTAGAAAGCAACCGATGCCCACTTTTCTCCCCCTAACGCAAGGTGAAATAAACCAACTCAAATTACGTATCATCGCGCAGGCTCAAAGCCAGTACTATACCGCTAAACTTAACTCCTTAAGTGCAGGAAAATCTATTACTAAAAAAAGCCCTTTGCTGACTCTGAATCCGATGGTGGAGCAATCTGGAATTCTGCGCGTGAATGGACGTTTAACGTATGCAGCTCTTAGTTACAATGAGCGTCACCCGATCATAATTCCAGAAAATTCAAAGTTCTGTTCTCTGCTGCTCGATTTCCTCCATACCACTCTTCTCCACGCTGACAAACAGCTCATGATTCGAATGGTGCAGCAAGAATATTATATCCACAGGTTGAAATAAAAGATAAAAAAATTCATTTTTCATTGTAATGTCGGCACAATTTATAAACAAAAAATGCCTTCACAGATAATAGCCGCGCTTCCTCCTGAATGACCAACCTACACACTCCCCTTTCATACCACAGGTGTTGATTTTGCTGGGCCATTTCTTGTGAAAACATCTACCCTCCGACGAGCTCCTCACGCAAAGGCGTATGTGTGTGTATTTGTGTGCTTCTCCACGAAAGCAGTACACTTAGAATTGTGCTCAAATCTGACCACCCGATTGTCGGCCGCCGTGGAATCCTCCACAAAATCTTGTCCGACAACGGGAAAACGTTCATTGGTGCGCAGCGAACGCTGCATAGAGAATTCGCACAATTTCTCAATGAAGCGTCTACTGATATCGCCGAAAAGTACGCGACCCACGGATTCTCATGGCAGTTCATGCCACCATATGCTCCTCACATGGGCGGCCTCTGGGAAGCTGCTGTAAAAGCTTCAAAACCCATTTCACGAAAGTGGCTGGGAATAATAAATTTACCTTCGAAGAATTTACCACTGTCCTTATTCGAATTGAAGCTGTGCTAAATTCAAGGCCGCTGTCCCCTATGTCTCAGGATCCTCATGACCTGCAGGCTTTAACGCCCGGCCACTTCTAACGTGGCGTCCCACTGCTTTCGTTGCCTGAACCCCACTCTGAAAATCTTTCTTAGTTTTTTAGTACACAAATGGCAAAGATTGAAGGTTATTCACCACCAACTTAGCACGCGCTGAAAAATGAATATATTAAGGAACTCCATAAACGGCATAAATGGAAGCGCCAAGAGCCCAACCTTCAGGAAGGAGACCTCGTCCTGGTTAAAGACGATCTTCTACCCCCAAACGAGTGGAGACTCGGGTGCGTTGTGCAACTTCACCCCGGTCACGACCGAAATATTCGCGTGGCTGATATTCGTACTCAGGCCGGAACCATAAAGCGCAACATTGCGAAACTATGTTTACTGCCCTCTTCATAGGTTTTCTTCTTCCCTCAAGCGCCCGCCAATCCTTGTACTCTACCCATATCTCAACTCAGAAATGATTATACCACTGCGTAGTACTAATGCTGTCTTCGACCTTTTTTCTCCACAGATGTCCAGCAACAAGATGGAGCTCAACTAGTGCCGCCTCTCTTGCCGCTATCATCCGCTGCGCTTCTGCCGCGCATTTCTAGCCATGACGTCTGACGAACGATATGAGTCCGCGCGCATAAATCAGTACTGTATAAATTGCCTAGCGACGTCGCACTCAACCGGCGCCTGCAACTCAGCCGACAGCTGTCACCGATGTGGGAAAGCCCACCACACACTACTGCATCGCTCCATGACATCGCCGTCTGAGAGCAACCCCGGGATGACTCAAGCAAACTAGTCCGCCGTAGACGACCATCGCTCGCCAGTCGAGTTGTCAAAAAACCAGCCAAGCAAACCCAGGGTGGCCGCAATCTGGCTCACCGACGCATCCGCGAGTTATTTAGCCGAACCGTAGTGACACTCGAGAAGCTGAAACAGTTACTTAACCTAGCACCGGTGCAGGCGGGACGGCATGTCTACGACATGGGTAACCTCATCGACTTTGACAACTAAATTATATGAATTTGTTATTTAATCGGCGTGCGGTGGCAACGCCTAATTTTATACCATTTTGAAATGAATTTAAATTTATAGCTTTGTTGTTGTAAGCGGGTGGCTCGAGTCCGCCTTGTATATATTTATCTTATTTTTCACTAACGCCACTCTGGCTAATCATTGTATCGCATTTTGAAATTGTTCAATTTTACATTAACACCACTCTGGCTAATCATTGCATTCCATTAATTGAAACTTTCTGCAATCGTTACCGAAATCCATTGAAATGAGTTGTGAACATAAATCGAAACTTAATAAATATAATTGTATGTTGAATTGCATCAAAAACCTTATTTTAATTTAACGGTTTCAAAAGTCTCGTATGCAACCTGCGTTAAATTCTTCTACTCTAAGTAGAAACAAGTTGTTATATTAAAAAAGAGCATGTTAAAATTTTCATGGACATAATCGACGAATTGCGATATTATAAGACTACTATTTTTAAATTAACAACCACAGGAATTCATAAATATGATTGCGTACATCGCACGCTAATAAATTCTTTTTTCAACGATACACAACCGCAAAAAAAACTATTTGATGTGTACACAACTGCCTACAATCCACTTTTCTATCAACATATAAAAAGAAAAGTCATCAAATAAAAATTATTCAGAAAGAAAATTTAAACCAGTGAGTGACTATTTATTATATTATGATGTTTTAAACATGGACAAAATATATTTAATAAGGAAACGAAGAAGCTTTACTTCAATACTGAGGACAACATGAACATGGATTCATCTACGGATATGGAACGGTACATTTTTAAAGAAAAGTTGTTTCAGGATCCACTATTTTTGGGGAAGGTGGAGGATTGTGTTGTTAGCGAAATAAATGAATACATGGAACACCATCTGACGGAGAACCAGCCAGTTGGATCGTTCTTCAAAATGGGCTATTATAAACCATTTAGTTATATTTTAAAAAACTATGACGCGTATTGTAGGTCAGCAACCTTTATGGCTATATATAAACAAGAAAAATATGCAATTATAGAAATAAGTGATAATAATGAAAATTTCTTTATAAAATTTTATTAATTTAAATAAACGTAGAAAACGATTATATTTAGTAAAAAATTGCAATTTCATACAATTATAATATAAATATTAAATTGTAACCCTATTTCTTTAAATAAAAACGAATTATATTTTTCCACACATTTTATTTCCTCAAATTTCTATTTTTATCACACTACAAATACACAAACAGACATAAAAACAACGATATCGTTTATAATATTTAAAATAGCCTTCACTACACTGTGCTTTCTCTTATCAGCACTTCCAAACCGGAAAAGAAATATTTAATGTGACAGCGACTTGCCTTCAACCCTCCACATTCCATTAAATTAATTTCTGATATTAATATCCACCTAAGACTTAATTGTCATCGGCGATATTAATGCTGACCTTGTATAAAGCTTGACAGAAGAATTTACAATTAAATTGCAAATTCAGAATTAACATCAGTGATGTCAGCTAAGTCCCAGATGGGTTCTAACATCTGTTACTTAACTGGCTGTTGGGGTAAAGCGAGGCGGTAAACAAAAATACTTGTACTCTGCCGTAACTCCTTCAAATCGCAGAGTCCCCTAACCCTGACTAGCGTCCGTATGTCATTTTATCTGCCATGTCCCTGTCCGCAGTCTGAAGTCAGCAACACGCATGTCCCCCCTATTGCACTAGTGCAACACCCACGCCAAACCAATTATCTTAGCAACTCATTCTGATATATTTTCAACTTCTCTACATTGGAATCTTTTATTCATAAAAATAACAATACTAACCGCACTAATTTAACCTATTACTATATACTAAAAGAGAGTGCAATGGGGTATAGTCGTTGCGCTGGGTATGCAGTTACAGTTGCATGGCTATACTCAATCCCGACTCTTGCGTCCTCGTTCGCGCACTCGCAACGTGAGCAACCCATGTGCGAGAGCGGTAATCAATCCGAGTGGAGCCTTGGGTCACGGCAGAAAGAGAGGAAGCTTCGGTGGGGCCACTCCGACTTATTCGCACCAGTAGGTGCGCAAATTCGGAAGAGCGCAAATTCGGAGTTGGATTTGTGGTGGGAGAGAGACTCCGTCGCCGAGTACTGTCGTTCACCCCGGTGGACGAGCGTCTAGCCATAATCCGCATCAAAGCGAGATTCTTCAACATCTCGCTCATCTGCGCCCATGCCCCGACGGAAGAGAAGGATGAGGCATCCAAGGATCTCTTCTATGAGCGCTTGGAGCGCACGTACGAGCGCTGCCCCCGTCATGATATCAAAATCGTGCTTGGCGACTTCAATGCCAGGGTGGGCAAGGAAGGGATCTTTGGAACCACCGTCGGAAAATTCAGCCTCCACGACGAAACGTCCGACAACGGATTGAGGCTGATCGACTTCGCCGGGGCCCGAAACCTGGTAGTATGCCGTACTAGGTTCAAGCATAAGAAGATCCATCAAGCTACGTGGATGTCTCCGGATCGAAAAACGAGAAACCAAATCTATCATGTTGTGATAGACGGAAGACACGCTTCCAGTGTTTTAGACGTACGCACACTCCGAGGCCCAAACATCGACTCGGACCACTATCTTGTTGCAGCCAAGATACGCACCCGTCTCTGTGCAGAAAACAAGGTGCGCCCAAATATGCAAGGAAGGCTTAACGTCGAAAAGCTGCAATCAGGACAGACAGCCAGCGCTTTCGCTACTTGACTCTCACACCTGCTCTCAGAGAGCACTCCTCAACAAGCCGACATATGCGAGCAGGGGAACCACATTTCCCGCTCATTCAGCGAGCCCGAAAGAACAACTGGTACGATGAGGAGTGTCAGGAA
>NW_016159060.1:8545-9265 GCF_001687245.7 Rhagoletis zephyria
GACAGACGGAAGACACGCTTCCAGTGTTTTAGACGTACGCACACTCCGAGGCCCAAACATCGACTCGGACCACTATCTTGTTGCAGCCAAGATACGCACCCGTCTCTGTGCAGAAAACAAGGTGCGCCCAAATATGCAAGGAAGGCTTAACGTCGAAAAGCTGCAATCAGGACAGACAGCCAGCGCTTTCGCTACTTGACTCTCACACCTGCTCTCAGAGAGCACTCCTCAACAAGCCGACATATGCGAGCAGGGGAACCACATTTCCCGCTCATTCAGCGAGCCCGAAAGAACAACTGGTACGATGAGGAGTGTCAGGAAGCTGCAGAGAAAAAAGATGCCGCCTACAGGGCCACGCTGCGATCGGGCGCAACGCGCGCCATGTGGGAACGCTATAGGGATCTGAAGAGGGAAGTGAGAGGTCTTTGCCGCAATAAGAAGAGAGAGGCCGAAATACGTGAATGCGAAGAGCTTGAAATGCTGGCCAACAGGAAGAATGCCCGAAAATTTTACCAGAGAGTTAGGCGACTTACGGAAGGTTTAAAGACCGGGGCGCACTCCTGTAAGAACAATAATGGCGACCTAGTAACTGATGTCCAGAGCGTACTTAAATTATGGAGGGAACACTTTTCCGCCCTACTAAATGGTAGCAGCACGGAAAGTTGTGGAGAAGAAGAACCCGAGCCCGCAGTCGATGATGACGGAGTCGACGTTCCACCG
>NW_016159060.1:9298-18561 GCF_001687245.7 Rhagoletis zephyria
AGAGGGTTGGGCGACTTACGGAAGGTTTTAAGACCGGGACGTACTCCTGTAAGAACAATAATGGCGACCTAGTAACTGATGTCCAGAGCGTACTTAAATTATGGAGGGAACACTTTTCCGCCCTACTAAATGGTAGCAGCACGGAAAGTTGTGGAGAAGAAGAACCCGAGCCCGCAGTCGATGATGACGGAGTCGACGTTCCACCGCCTGACTATGACGAGGTACGTATAGCAATAACGCGGCTGAAAAACAACAAAGCCGCTGGAGCTGACAGCCTGCCAGCTGAGCTATTCAAGTACGGCGGCGAGGAGTTGATAAGGTGCATGCATCAACTCTTGTGCAGAATATGGTCAGATGAACGCATGCCCGACGACTGGAATTTAAGTGTGCTCTGCCCAATCCACAAGAAAGGTGACCCCGCCATTCGCGCCAACTACCGCGGGATCAGCCTTCTAAGCATAGGTTACAAGGTCTTATCGAGCGTATTGTGTGAAAGACTAAAGCCCACCGTCAATGAACTGATTGGGCATTATCAGTGTAGCTTTAGACCTGGCAAATCCACCATAGACCAGGTATGCACAATACGCCAANCAATCCACAAGAAAGGTGACCTCGCCATTCGCGCCAATTACCGCGGGATCAGCCTTCTAAGCATAGGTTACAAGGTCTTATCGAGCGTATTGTGTGAAAGACTGAAGCCCACCGTCAATGAACTGATTGGGCCTTATCAGTGTGGCTTTAGACCTGGCAAATCCACCATAGACCAGGTATTCACAATACGCCAAATCTTGGAAAAGACCCGCGAGAAAAGGATCGACACTCACCACCTATTTGTCGACTTTAAAGCCGCTTTTGACAGCACTAAAAGGAGTTGCCTATACGCCGCTATGTCTGAATTTGGCATCCCCTCATTCCCCTCAAAACTCATATGGCTGTGTAAAATGACGTTGAGCAGCTCCGTCAGAATTGGGAAAGACCTCTCCGAGCCGTTCGCCACAAAACGGGGTTTCAGACAGGGCGACTCCCTTTCATGTGACTTCTTTAATCTGATGTTGGAGAAGATAATAAGAGCTGCAGAACTGAACCGCTCAGGAACAATTTACTACAAGAGCGTGCAATTGCTGGCTTATGCCGATGACATCGACATCATCGGTAACAAAAACCGCGAAGTCTGTTCTGCCTTTTCCAAGTTGGATAGGGAAGCAAAGCGCATGGGTCTGGTGGTAAACGAGGACAAGACGAAGTATCTCCTGTCATCAAACAAACAGTCAGCACATTCGCGCCTTGGCACCCACGTCACTGTTGACAGTTACAATTTCGAGAAAGTAGAGAATTTCGTTTACTTGGGAACCAGCATTAACACCGATAATAATGTCAGCATTGAAATCCAACGTAGAATCACTCTTGCCAACAAGTGCTACTTTGGACTGAGTAGGCAATTCAGGAGTAAAGTCCTCTCTCGACGTACGAAAACCACGCTCTATAAGTCACTCATCATGCCCGTGCTGGTATATGGCGCAGAAGCATGGACAATGACAACATCCGATGAGGCGGCTCTTGGAGTGTTTGAGAGAAAGATTTTGCGGAAGATTTACGGGCCTTTACGCGTTGGCGACGGTGAGTACCGCAGACGATGGAGCGATGAGCTGTATGAGCTTTACAACGACATGGACATAGTGCATAGCTCCAGCTATGAAAGTATTCAACTCGGAACCGGCTGGTGGTAGCAAAGGAAGAGGGAGGTCCCCACTGCGTTAGAAAGATCAGGTGGAGAAGGATTTGACTTCACTTGGCGTTTCAAATTGGCGTCAGTTGGCACAGAGGAGAAACGACTGGCGTGCTTTGCTGAACTCAGCCAAAATCGCTTAGGCGGTTACAGCGCCAAAAAGAAGAAGAAGAAGAAGAAGAAGAAGAAGAGAATTTCGTTTACTTGGGAACCAGCATTAACACCAAAAATAATGTCAGCCTTGAAATCAGTGCACGGACTTTACCACTTTATTGGTAGATCTACCAACTTTTTAGGCAATTCAGGAGTAAAGNTATTTTGCCGAAAGAAAGCAAACAGATTTAAATCAACATATACATACATATATTTTGTCATCGAACACACCTTAAATAAAATTTAAAAGTTAACTTTGACGGAGAACAATTGCTTGAGTCTCCCTCCTATTAAATTAATACAGGACCCGAATCAGGGCATCCGAGATCGAACTAAATTTTATACGAAATTTCTTTTTGAACCTTCGGACAGGAGTATAAAAACAAAAATTACACGAAGAAATTTTACGAACAAATCCAGTAATAATTGCAACAAATACATACATATGCGATCAATGATATCTAGCAACGAAATTCAAAAAGATATTGTTTGCACATTATGTTTATTTATTTATTTATTTTTAATAATTTTCATTTAAAATATAATTCAATCTATAACAGAAACCCCAATAATAAAAGTTTAAAGGCTTGCACAAATTGCAAAAAAATTAATCAAACTTCAATAATTGGAATATTTAGAAAACTTTCGGATATACAGTTTTGTAGCCCATTCAATTGAAGTGCAAGTTTCAAGTCGTTAAAAATTTCCGTTGATTTTTTAGATTTTTTTTTTTTGTGTAGGGTGTTGCGCATTTTCATCCATATAACACATGATCAAAAATTTTTTTTTTTAAAGAAAAACAGCAACACCCTCCGCAAATTCTAAAAAATCAACGATAATTTTTAACGACTTGAAACTTGCAATTTCTTACACTACAATTGAATGGGCTACAAAACTGCATTTCCGAAAGTTTTCTAAATATTCTAATTAAAATTTTGAAATTTTGATGACAATTTTTTGAAGTTTGATTAATTTTTTTGCAATTTGTGCAAGCTTTTAAACTTTTATTATTGTGGTTTCTGTTATACATTGAATTATATTTTAAATGAAAATTATTAAAAATAAATAAATAAACATAATTTGCAAACAATATCATTTAAAATTTCGTTGCTAATTAGTTGATCGCCTCTGTATATCATTTTGACATTAAGTTTCATGAATTCGTATATCCAGGTGTTCTGGTAACGCCATCTTTTATGAATTCGCCATGTTTTATCCTATTTGAGTAAAAACCATCTAATATTGTTTTTTCTAAAAAATCTACCAACTTCTACCATTTTTTGTATGTAAAATCTACCAATAATCATTTTTTCGAAGTCCGTGCACTGCTTGAAATCCAACGGAGAATCACTCTCGCCTACAAGTCTACTTTGGACTAAGTACAAAGATCACACTCTATAAGTTACTCATTATGCCCGTGCTGGTGTATGGCGCAAAAGCATGGACAATGACAACATCCGATGAGGCGGTGCTTGGAATGTTTGAGACAAAGAATTTGCGGAAGATTTCAAAACGGCTTGATGCTCATCATTCTCCGATGGCGCCTCTACAAGTTCGTTTTTAATGGCGACATCGAAAAGATGTATCGCCAAATTCTCGTCCAAAAGGAAGAACAAGACTTCCAAATAATTGTCTTTCGTAGGTCCCCAAATAAGCCCATAGAAGATTTCAGGCTGAAAACAGTCACCTTTGGCATCAATTGTGCTCCCTATTTTGCAATCCGTACGCATCATCAGTTAGCGCAGGATTGTCAAGACGAATTCCCGCTCGCCAAAAATATCTTCCTACGCGAAACATACTTTACCGATATTCTATCAGGGAGGACAATATATACTCATTAACCCAAATGAAAGACGCCCTAAAATCTGCAGACTTCCCACTACGAAAAATCACTTCAAATCACCCAAAAATCCTGGAATCAGTCCCAAACTCCGAGGTCCTTGATGTAGATTTTGTCCAGTTTCAAGACACTAGCTCTACCAAAACCCTTGGCATAAAATGGAACGCATTAACGGACTCCTTCTCCTATACATAAGATCCTGTACCAGCTGCCAACTCAAGGAAAAACCGGCAAATCTTGTCGGCGGTAGCGAAACTGTTTGACCCGGCAGGATGGCTAACGCCAATAATGATTTCCGCGAAAATGCTCCTTCAGCAATTATGGATGGAAGGAACCGAATGGGACGAGCACGTAAAATCCGGCGCTTTCCACAAATGGAACACTCTGCGCGAAAATCTCCCCGCGAATAATAAAATTGTTATTCCCCGCTGGGTGCAATCCTCCGCTACCCAACGTGTACAAGTACATGGGTTTTCAGACGCCTCTGAAAAAGCGCATGTGTCTACCTCCGAGTTTAACTTGATGAACACTCCTTCTCGTCACACTTACTCGCAGCCAAAAGTAAGGTAGCCCCCCTACAAACAGTCAGCCTCCCCAGACTTGAACTCTGTGGAGCCGTCCTGCTCTCAAAGTTGGTCGATCAAATTCACTCCCAATTAGATCTCCCTGCCCATGACTTTTACATCTGCTCAGATTCTCCCATTGTGTTGGCGTGGTTAGAAAAACCGCCAGACACCTGGAATACGTATATCGCCAATAGAATTTCGCTCATACTTCAAAAGGTGAGCAACGCCACTTGGTGGCATGTACCTAGTGCAGATAATCCTGCCGATCTAGGGACCCGCGGATGCCATCCCCAAGATCTTGCAACATGCGCATTATGGTGGGATGGCCCAGAATGGCTACAAAAACTTCCCACTTTGTGGCCAAAAAACCCATCTCCACACTCGGCACCCCCGGAAAAACGACGTATTGAATCACTGCACACAATTGAATCTGTTGATATACTTGAGCGTTTTTCCCCCTTTGCTTGAGCGTTGCGAATAGTAGCGTTTATGTATCGATTTATGAATGCTGCTAGAAAGCAACCGATGCCCACTTTTCTTCCCCTAACGCAAGGTGAAATAAACCAACTCAAATTACGTATCATCGCGCAGACTCAAAGCCAGTACTATACCGCCGAACTTAACTCCTTAAGTGCAGGAAAATCTATTACTAAAAAAAGCCCTTTGCTGACTCTGAATCCGATGGTGGACCAATCTGGAATTCTGCGCGTGAATGGACGTTTAACGTATGCAGCTCTTAGTTGCAATGAGCGTCACCCGATCATAATTCCAGAAAATTCAAAGTTCTGTTCTCTGCTGCTCGATTTCCTCCATACCACTCTTCTCCACGCTGACAAACAGCTCATGATTCGAATGGTGCAGCAAGAATATTATATCCACCAGGTTGAAATAAAAGATAAAAAAATGCATTTTTCATTGTAAGGTCGGCACAATTTATAAACAAAAAATGCCTTCACAGATAATAGCCGCGCTTCCTCCTGAACGACCCACCTACACACTCCCTTTTCATACCACAGGTGTTGATTTTGCTGGGCCATTTCTTGGGAAAACATCTACCCTCCCTCCCTATTTTGCAATCCGTACGCTTCATCAGTTAGCGCAGGATTGTCAAGACGAATTCCCGCTCGCCAACAATATCCTCCTACGCGAAACATACGTTACCGATATTCTCTCAGGCGGGCACAATATATACTCATTAACCCAAGGATCCTCATGACCTGCAGGCCTTAACGCCTGGCCACTTCTTACGTGGCGCCCCACTGCTCTCGTTGCCTGAACCCCACTCTGAAAATCTTTCTTAGTAAACAAATGGCAAAGATTGAAGGTTATTCACCACCAACTTAGCACGCGCTGAAAAATGAATATCTTAAGGAACTCCATAAATGGCATAAATGGAAGCGCCAAGAGCCCAACCTTCAGGAAGGAGACCTCGTCCTCGTTAAAGACGATCTTCTACCCCCAAACGAGTGGAGACTCGGGTGCGTTGTGCAACTTCACCCTGGTCACGACCGAAATATTCACGTGGCTGATATTCGTACTCAGGCCGGAACCATAAAGCGCAACATTGCGAAACTATGTTTACTGCCCTCCTCATAGGTTTTCTTCTTCCCTCAAGCGCCCGCCAATCCTTGTACTCTACCCATATCCCAACTCAGAAATGATTATACCACTGCGTAGTACTAATGCTGTCTTCGACCTTTTTTCCCCACAGATGTCCAGCAACAAGATGGAGCTCAACCAGTGCCGCCTCTCTTGCCGCTATCATCCGTTGCGCTTCTGCCGCGCATTTCTAGCCATGACGTCTGACGAACAATATGAGTCCGCGCGCATAAATCAGTACTGTATAAATTGCCTGGCGACGTCGCACTCAACCGGCGCCTGCAACTCAGCCGACAGCTGTCACCGATGTGGGAGAGCCCACCACAAACTATTGCATCGCTCCACGACAGCGCCGTCTGAGCGCAACCAGAGGATGACTCAAGCAAACTAGTCCGCCGTAGACGACCATCGCTCGCCAGTCGAGTTGTCAAAAAACCAGCCAAGCAAACCCAGGGTGGCCGCAATCTGGCTCACCGACGCATCCGCGAGTTATTTAGCCGAACCGTAATGACACTCGAGAAGCTGAAAGAGTTACTTCACCTAGCACCGGTGCAGGCGGGCCGGCATGTCGAGGACATGGGTAACCTCATCGACTTTGACAACTAAATTATATGAATTTGTTATTTAATCGGCGTGCGGTGGCAACGCCTAATTTTATACCATTTTGAAATGAATTTAAATTTATAGCTTTGTAGTTGTAAGCGGGTGGCTCGAGTCCGCCTTGTTTATATTTGAGTTTGTCACTACTGGTTCGACCACCGCCGCCGCCGCATCGCATTATAACCTTGTCTTATTTTTCACTAACGGCACTCTGGCTAATCATTGTATCGCATTTTTAAATTTTTCAATTATATATTAACGCCACTCTGGCTAATCATTGCATTCCATTAATTGAAACTTTCTGCAATCGCTACCGAAATCCATTGAAATGAGTTGTGAACATAAATCGAAGCTTAATAAATATAATTGTAAGTTGAATTGCATCAAAAACCTTATTTTAATTTAACGGTTTCAAAAGTCTCGTACGCACCCTGCGTTCAATTCTGCTACCCTAAGTAGAAACAAGTTGTTATATTAAAAAAGAGCATGTTAAACTTTTCATGGACATAATGAACGAGTTGCGATATTACAAAACTACTATTTTTAAATTAACAACCACAGGAATTCATAAATATTATTGCGTACATCCCACGCTAATAAATTCTTTTATCAACGATACACAACCGCAAAAAAAAACTATTTGTTGTGTACACAACTTCCTACAATCCACTTTTCTATCAACATATAAAAAGAAAAGTCATCAAGTAAAAATTATTCAGAAAGAAAATTTAAACCAATGAGTGACTATTTATTATACTATGATGTTTTAAACATGGACAAAATATATTTAATAAGGAAACGAAGAAGCTTTACTTTAAGACTGAGGACAACATGAACATGGATTCATCTACGGATATGGAACGGTACATTTTTAAAGAAAAGTTGTTTCAGGATCCACTATTTTTGGGGAAGGTGGAGGATTGTGTTGTTGGCGAAATAAATGAATACATGGAACACCATCTGACGGAGAACCAGCCAGTTGGATCGTTCTTCGAAATGGGCTATTATAAACCATTTAGTTATATTTTAAAAAACTATGACGCGTATTGTAGTTCAGCAACCTTTATGGCTATATATAAACAAGAAAAATATGCAATTATAGAAATAAGTGATAATAATGAAAATTTCTTTATAAAATTTGATTAATTTAAATAAACGTAGAAAATGATTATATTTAGTAAAAAATTGCACTTTCATACAATAATAAATATTAAATTGTAACCCTATTTCTTTAAATAAAAACGAATTATATTTTTCCACACATTTTATTTCCTCAAATTTCTATTTTTATCACACTACAAATATACAAACAGACATAAAAACAACGATATCATTTATAATATTTAAAATAGCCTTCACTACACTGTGCTTTCTCTTATCAGCACTTCCAAACCGGAAAAGAAATATTTAATGTGACAGCGACTTGCCTTCAACCCTCCACATTCCATTAAATTAATTTCTGATATTAAAATCCACCTAAGACTTAATTGTCATCGGCGATATTAATGCTGACCTTGTATAAAGCTTGACAGAAGAATTTACAATTAAATTGCAAATTCAGAATTAACATCAGTGATGTCAGCTAAGTCCCAGATGGGTTCTAACATCTGTTACGTAACTGGCTGTTGCGGTAAAGCGAGGCGGTATGGGGGCATGCTGGCGAGCCCATGCTAAGGTCGTCGGATGGGTGGGTCGTTTCCACCAGCCTTACCTTCAGCTACGTAAACAAAAATATAGATCATGCCTAGGTGGAAGTAAAAATAAGAAAGATATGGTAGCTGTTAGGGTATGATGGAATAAAAGGCCAGTCCTGTCTGGTGGAGTCATCCCTCCCCATCTACACGTCGTAGCCTCGGACTCTGCCGTAACTCCTTCAAATCTCAGAGTCCCCTTATCCTGACTAGCGTCCGTATGTCATTTTATCTGTCATGTCCCTTTCCACAGTCCGAAGTCAGAAACACGCATGTCCCCTCTATTGCACTAGTGCAACACCCACGCCAAACCAGTTATCTTAGCAACTCATTCTGATATATTTTCAACTTCTCTACATTGGAATCTTTTATTCATAAAAATAACAATACTAACCGCACTAATTTAATCTATTACTATATACTAAAAGAGAGTGCAATGGGGTATAGTCGTTGCGCTGGGTATGCAGTTACAGTTGCATGGCTATACTCAATCCCGACTCTTGCGTCCTCGTTCGCGCACTCGCAACGTGAGCAACCCATGTGCGAGATGCGGTAATCAATCCGAGTGGAGCCTTGGGTCACGGCAGAAAGAGAGGTAGGTTCGGTGGGGCCACTCAGGCTTATTCGGTTTAAGGGCTCACTGAAGTCTGCAGCGTCTATTCACCAGTAGGTGCGCAAATTCGGAGGGTCGCAAATTCGGAGTTGGATTTGTGGTGGGAGAGAGACTCCGTCGCCGAGTACTGTCGTTCACCCCGGTGGACGAGCGTCTAGCCATAATCCGCATCAAAGCGAGATTCTTCAACATCTCGCTCATCTGCGCCCATGCCCCGACGGAAGAGAAGGATGAGGCATCCAAGGATCTCTTCTATGAGCGCTTGGAGCGCACGTACCAGCGCTGCCCCCGTCATGATATCAAAATCGTGCTTGGCGACTTCAATGCCAGGGTGGGCAAGGAAGGGATCTTTGGAACCACCGTCGGAAAATTCAGCCTCCACGACGAAACGTCCGACAACGGATTGAGGCTGATCGACTTCGCCGGGGCCCGAAACATGGTAGTATGCAGTACTAGGTTCAAGCATAAAAAGATC
>NW_016159060.1:18571-18775 GCF_001687245.7 Rhagoletis zephyria
TTGTGATAGACGGAAGGCACGCTTCCAGTGTTTTAGACGTACGCACACTCCGAGGCCCAAACATCGACTCGGACCACTATCTTGTTGCAGCCAAGATACGCACCCGCCTCTGTGTAGCAAACAAGGTCCGCCCAAATATGCAAGGAAGGCTTAACTTCGAAAAGCTGCAATCACAACAGACAGCCAGCGCTTTCGCTACTCGAC
>NW_016159060.1:18919-19157 GCF_001687245.7 Rhagoletis zephyria
CCGAAAGAACAACTGGTACGATGAGGAGTGTCAGGAAGCTGCAGAGAAAAAAGATGCCGCCTACAGGGCCATGCTGCGATCGGGCGCAACGCGCGTATGTGGGAACGCTATAGGGATCTGAAGAGGGAAGCGAGACCTATTTGTCGCAATAAGAAGACAGAGGCCGAAATACGTAAGTGCGAAGAGCTTGAAATGCTGGCCAACAGGAAGAATGCCCGAAAATTTTACCAGAGAGTTA
>NW_016159060.1:19696-44340 GCF_001687245.7 Rhagoletis zephyria
GTCAGATTTGGTAAAGACGTCTCCGAGCCATTCGCCACAAAACGGGGTTTCAGACAGGGTGACTCCCTTTTATGTGACTTCTTTAATCTGATGTTGGAGAAGATTAGAAGAGCTGCAGAACTGAACCGCTCAGGAGCAATTTACTACAAGAGTGTGCAATTGCTGGCTTATGCTGATGACATCGACATCATCGGTAACAAAAACCGCGAAATCTGTTCTGCCTTTTCCAAGTTGGATAGGGAAGCAAAGCGCATGGGTCTGGTGGTAAACGAGGACAAGACGAAGTATCTCCTGTCATCAAACAAACAGTCAGCACATTCGCGCCTTTGGCACCCCCGTCACTCTTGACAGTTACAATTTCGAGAAAGTGAGAATTTCGTTTACTTGGGAACCAGCATTAACACCGATAATAATGTCAGCATTGAAATCCAACGTAGAATCACTCTTGCCAACAAGTGCTACTTTGGACTGAGTAGGCAATTCAGGAGTAAAGTCCTCTCTCGACGTACGAAAACCACGCTCTATAAGTCACTCATCATGCCCGTGCTGGTATATGGCGCAGAAGCATGGACAATGACAACATCCGATGAGGCGGCTCTTGGGGTGTTTGAGAGAAAGATTTTGCGGAAGATTTACGGTCCTTTACGCGTTGGCGACGGCGAGTACCGCAGACGATGGAACGATGAGCTGTATGAGCTTTACAACGATATGGACATAGTGCAGCGAATTAAAATACAGCGGCTCCGCTGGCTTGGTCATGTCGTTCGAATGGACACCGACGCTCCAGCTCTGAAAGTATTGAACTCGGAACCCGCTGGTGGTAGCAGAGGAAGAGAGAGGCCCCCACTGCGATGGAAAGTTAAGGTGGAGAAGGACTTGGCTTCACTTGGCGTTTCCAATTGGCGTCAGTTGGCACAGAGGAGAAACGACTGGCGTGATTTGCTGAACTCGGCCTAAATCGCTTAGGCGGTTACAGCGCCAAAAAAGAAGAAGAAGATATACTAAAAGGCTACCGCTTGACAATTCAGTAAATTCAAATTCCTTGTTCCTTTTTGACCTCAACTGTAAACTAATACAAACTATATAGTAAGTTTAACCATTTTTGATTCATATAATTCTTACTTGTGAAATTAATATTTGTATTTCAACTTTGTAATTAAATTTATGCTTATGTACCTAAGCCTTCTTTCGAAAGGAACCTGGCCCAATAATTATGTATGCTGCTGTAGATACCTCAAAGCTACTAACTCCATATATAAATTAAAGTCCAGCGCAAGTGTATTTGACGCATTTCGTTCAATAAATACTCCTTGCCTTGTACTCTACTACCAACACATTCTTACTCTTTTTCCGCATACATACACTACTTGGCGTTGAGAGAGTAAATACTTGACGAACTTGCTATTACTCCACCAAAGTAGGTACTCTACTTTCTCTCATCGCGTACGAGAGATATTTGCTGCTGCCAAAAGGGAATAGCAAATCTACCCTCTGTATACTTGTAGTACTGTAAGTACTTGCGTATTTATTTTATTTTTTTATTTATTTACAAGTTATTGGCTTAAGTCCAAAACTTAAGTCTAACTATTCAGAGCAGCGGCAGCGAGGGCCTTACAGCTTATATTCGGTGTTGTAATTAACTTATATTATAAACAATGGAATAACTCCACCAAAGTAGGTACTCTACTTTCTCTCATCGCGTACGAGAGATATTTGCTGCTGCCAAAAGGGAGTAGAAAATCTACCCTCAGTACATATACTTGTAGTACTGTAAGTACTTGCGTATTTATTTTATTTTTTTATTTATTTACAAGTTATTGGCTTAAGTCTAAAACTTAAGTCTAACTATTCAGAGCAGCGGTAGCGAGGGCCTTACAGCTTATATTCGGTGTTGTAATTAACTTATATTATAAACAATGGAATAAAATGGATTTTTGGTCAATATGTCTAATAGTTATTTAAATAATACATATGTATGTGTTCTATTTTTTCACCAAGCTCATTATTATTGTTATTTTGTTTTAATTTTTTTTCTTATATTTTTTTTTGTTTGTTTGTTTATAGAGTGTAATAATTTGGACATTTTGAGGAAATTTAGTATTTTCGATAGGTTACTGGGGGTAGGATCGGAAAGCAGGTTAATGGGGTTGTCGTTTGAAAACGCGATTTGTCGGTAATGCTGAAGATGTTGGCAGTGTAGTAAAATATGTTCGAGTGTGCATGGGGTGTTTAGGTTGCAAAGAGGATTTATTAAAAATGTATTGATGTGTTATCATGGTGTGGCCTATTCTAAGTCTTATTATTTTTATTTGTTCGTATCTGGTTAGGGGGCTGTTGTAGGAATCTAAGGTGTCATTTATGGTTATCTTGTTTGGGTTTATGTTTTTATACCATTTTGACGTTTTCTGGAATACGTCTGTATTGTTATCGGATAGAGCCGAGCGAATGAATTTGTTTATGTCTGTTTTGTTATAATTAGGTGTGCAGATAAGGGGGGACGTAGTTGCTCGTTTTGCAGATTGATCTGCGAACTCATTACCTTTAATGCCTACATGGCTAGGTATCCAAATGAGTTTTATTTTCTTGGGATTGTTGTTGAGTGCGTTTCTGATTGTTACAGCATAATGTGTTGAGTTAGATATTTGAAATGGCTTGAAGCGCCGAAAGAGAGTCACTGCAGATACAAAATCTTCCTTTTCTCTGGCGAACTATTAGGGTAGCTTCGTGAATTGCTATTATTTCTGCTGAAAACACTGTTGAGTAATGAGGGACTAGAGACATTTTTAAGATATCAGTTTCGGTTGTAATAGCGTAGCCTGCTGTGTGCTGGTGTTGCGAACCGTCTGTGTATATAAAACTGTGTGTGGGGAATCTATTCTTANTGAGTTGATAGTTCTATGGATTGCGGAGTAGCACTTTTTTTGGTACTTGCTCTGAGGCGATTTTAATTATTTCTTTGATCATGGTATCAGATGAATTTAAGAGGATGTTGAAAGTTTTGAAGTAGCAATGTTATATTTGGTTTCTATAGAAGTTAACCCTGCTTCAAAAAGAAGGTTGTTTATTGGAGATGTGCGTAACGCGCCGAGGGATATGCGTACTGCTGAGTTCAAAATGGTTTTCAGTTTACTTATAAGTGTATTGGCTGCGCTGCCATATAAAAATAGTCCGTAGTCTATTTTGGAGAGAATAACTGCTTTGAGAACTTTTATTATAGTTGGAGTTTGGCAGTTAATTTTTTTATTAGAAAGGCATTTAATTACATTCAGAGATTTAAGAAGGCGGACGATAAATTATTAATGTGGTGGTGCCATGAGTATTTAGAGTTTATGTAGATACCTAGTATTTTTAGATTATCGACTATAGGAAAATTGTGGGACTTAGTGGTTAATGTAAATTTGAATTTTTTCATTCTGCATATGTGCAGGTGTTTACATTTTGTTGGAGATATGAGGGCTGCTGAATACTCACACCACTTTTGTATTTCTGTGAAGAGTTCGTCTAATTCGAAATTTGTGTTTTTTTCCTTATTGAGGTCGATAAATAAGTTGTAATCATCGGCATATGCGGAGAATTTGATCGTTTTGAATCGGGAAATGGTATTTGAAAGCTGGTTGAAGGCGATAAGGAAGAGTATGACGGAGATAGGGAAACCTTGAGGGATGCCGTTGGATAAAGGATAAGACGAGGAGTGGGTTGAACCTATGCGGACTTTAATTTTTCTTTTCGACATGAAATTAATTATATAGTTTATTATTTTTGGACCTAGTTTCCACTGGGTTAACTGGTTGACAATACTATGGACACCTATTTTGTCAAACGCCTTGACAAAGTCTAGTGAGAGCACAGATATGTGTTTTTTTGATTGGAGAGACTTTGTTATCAGATAGTCGACATAGAATAGACTATCTGTAACAGATTTGCCTTTCCTGAAGCCAATTTCATTGCTATTGAGCAGTTTGTTACTGATAACAAACCACCATAGCTGGTTTGATATTATTTTGTCCATAAGTTTAGCATAGCAAGGGTTCAGGGAGATAGGTCTGTAGGATTGGATGCACGTTTTTTCTGAGTTTGGCTTGAGTATTGGTAGTATGATGCTATTTTTGTAAGATTGTAATTGTTAAGTATGTTATTTAAGTGTTGAATAATACGGTATTTTAAGGTAATGGGAGTGTTTTTTATCATAGGATAACTTATTCTGTCTTCACCAGGAGTTTTACCCCTGAGTCGGTTTAGGGCAGCAAGAAATTCGGTGAGTTTGATGTCGTTTTCCAAGGATGTGGCCTTTGGGTGAAGGGTGTAATTTGTTTGGGGTATTGAGATTTTCGCTTTTGCGGTGCAAAACGTAGGAGAAAAGTTTGAGTCTGATGATTCTTCAGACCAATGTTTTCCGAAATGCTGAGCTATTGTGGGGATGTTGGTCTCTGGTGTACCATTTACTTGTAAGCAGTGAATGCTTTTGAGGGGTTGGAGACCGCAATTGCTCCGTATATTTTGCCATACTTTGCTCAATGGAGTTCTGGGACCTATTGTAGATGTAAGCTCGAACGTACTTAGGCTTTTTGACAGCCTGAGCTGGCGGCGGAATTTCGCATTGGGTTTTTTGTAGTTGACCATGTTTTCAGTGGTGATATTGCGTTTAAATGTGTACCAACATCTAATTTTGATTGTGCGAAGGGTAATCTAGCGCGTTGGTGGCCTTGACGCGAGGCTAGATCTTAAGTGGTGACATGGGGGCCCTTAGGGGTTTCCATGTCGGCATGAACTAACAGGGATGCTCCGCATGGGACCCTGTGTTGGACATGTGCTTACGCAGTTTCCGATGTGGATATTACCGTACCAACAAACCCAGGGGGGTTCCGCATTGCGGGGCTACGGGTGTCACAATCCCGGGTACCCCAGTCAAAGGCTACCAATCCTGAGTCGGTCAGAGGCTCAATTGGAAGAAGAGTCTACGACTTTCGGAAGTCATACCTAAGACTTTAAAAAAGGAACCGCGGGCGAACAGATGCCCCTGTAGTGTGTTCGCTGGCTAGATAAGCAAAGCCAGTGAGACAAACGAGGTCGAAACAGGCCAGATGCACATGTAAAATCATATAGCTGGGAAGTTCTGCAAGGAAGAATGTGGCTCGTCAAGCTGCTTAAGTAGGTGTAGAAAACCTGAAAAGGAGCAATTCCATGACTATTGCCCACCCGGGCTGGAATTTGTTCCCCAGTAAGGCTAGTAGGACCTGCGAGGGTAGCGAGACGAGCAGAATGAATCAGGTGAGTCAAGTGACTTGAACAAGGGTTGAAAGTCGATTTTCACTCCGGATGGGGACACCGGGGTGGAATGAGATTAGTAAATCTTGTGAGAGGAGCGAGACGAACTGGATGATAATGCTGAAAACTGTTGTAACTGTGGAAAATGTGGAGAAAGGGTTGAAAACACGGTGTAAATATTTGAGGTAAACCGTGGATTGGTGAATATGTGATAAAAGCAGACCTTCTTAGTTGTACGGTTGAGCATGTGTATTCTGGTATGTTTAGTAGGTTGCGTGACTGAGCTGGTCAAGCAAGTCTGGCTGGTGAGCACTACTCCAGTCTGTTCACTGAGGTATGGCCCTTCGGGGAGGATCGCGGGGGCTGTGGTTTAATACTAAAGGCGGTAGAACTCAAAAAGGGTTCGATGTGGAGTTGCATTGCAACCGGGTGCCGGGACCCAACGAACGGCAGAGACTTTTGGTAGGTTTCGGCCTCACCAAGGTGGTAAGTGTGTCCTCCCACACTGCCTTTGGAACTGAAATTCTTGCATTTCAGGGCAATGATTAAGGCATGAATTAATCCGTGAGCTTAATGGGCTCTGTGGAGTTTAGACCGTATACTACGGCAGGTACCCACAATAAACCTGAACTACATTTGTGCGGAGGGTACCCAACTCCTTATTCCACCATGGGACATTATATTTGTTTGTGAATGGTTGAGTGAGAGGGATGGATTTATTTGCACTTTGGAGAATTATTTTGTTCAGATTAGCGGCTTCTTTATTTATGTTATTACTATGAGGAATGTTGGTGTTGTAGAACTCGCAGTACTCTTCAAATGCTTACCAGTTTGCCTCCTTAATTCTAAATTTGGGTGTAGTTTTAGTTTTGGTTGCTGGATTAGATTTAAATAGTGCTATCAAAATTGGGTAGTGATCACTGCCGTACAAGTCGGCTTCGATGGACCATGATGCATTTAGATGTATGGACGGTGTTCTAAAGGCGAGGTCGATGTGAGTGAACGTGTGGTGGGTGATATAGTGTGTTGGTGAGCCGTTGTTGAGTAGGATGTAGTTGTTTTGCTGAATGAATTTTTGAAGTGTATTGGCTCTAGCGTTGTTTTTTGGGGATCCCCAGCTGCTATGCCAGCTGTTGAAGTCACCGACAATGAGGGATGGGGAGTTATATTGGTTAAGGACGGAATGAAGTTTCTGGTAGGAAAATTTTTGTTTGGGGGGGATGTATGCGTTTATAATGTTAAACTTAATTTTAGAGTATATGACTGCGCCGATTGTTGCAAAATCATTGGAGAGTGGTATTTGATTGAACTGTATTGCTTTGTGTATTAGAAGTGCCACACCATTAGAGGAATTGGAGAAATTTGTGGATAGTAGAATATAATTCTTTGGAATGGGAATATTAGTGCTGGTGGATAGGTGGGTTTCTTGGATAGCTATGATAGTTGGATTGTATTTCTTAATAAGTAGAAGGAGTTCACAATAATTGTTGAAAAATCCTTTCATGTTCCATTGGATGATTGAGATTGTCATCAGTAGTTGGAAAAGTTTTGAGGGTCACAGTACATTTGGAGGAAATCTTCGTCTTGTGCATGAGCATTATCGAGTGGTTTTGGCTTTTTTGTTCTGTTTTTAGTTATGGATTTCAGTTGAGATTTTTGTCTGTTTGAAATGTTTTTAGGATATATAAGCGTTTTGCTGCCCATGGGGTTTTCGCCTGGGCGTTCTATGGCTGAAGCGCTCTCGCAAGCGGTGCTAGGTGAATCGCTGTCATCGTGCAAAATGTCGACCTGTGTATTTTCATCATGCATTATGACGCCAGGCGTGATGTCGTCGTAGGTGGTGATTCTTCTCGGTGCTATTGGTACCAAAGGATTGTCCTCATTTGGGGAATTGTTTTGGCTGGTGCTAAAGGTGCTTCGTTGAAGTTTTAAGACATCTGAGTAAGGTGTTGGGTTGTGTTGGTGTGTAGATTGGTATATAGTAAGAGCAGATTTATAGTCCGGTTTTTGTAATGTTTTTATTGTTTGAATTTCTTTTTGTTTGATGAATATCGGACATTTTTTGTCGAAAGAGTTGTGATCAAAGTGAAAGAGGTTGTTAACGATACAGTTGATGCATTTTTTCATGTCAGAGCATAGTTCGCCTTTATCGAGGTCCAAATGGTAGTTTCTGGCACAGTTTCCGCATAGCTGTGGGTTTTTACAAACTTTTGCTGGGTGTCCAAACCGCTGGCAGTTTTTACATTTGAGTGGAAGGGGGATATACGGCCTTATTTTGGTTCTTTCGTATCGAATAAACAAATACTCAGGCAGGTGGAGTGATTCAAAGGATAAAATATTAAACCGGTTTCTTTTAGTTCATTGTTTTCTTTTTTTACGATTTTTTTTAACCTCACGCACTTTTTGGTCTTTTAGTTCTTCGCGAATTTATTTCTTCGCGAATTGTGTCTTCACTTATATTACGCAGCTCATTTGAGTATATAACTCCTTTGGTGAAATTTAGGGAATTGTGAAGTGTAACTGAAACTGGGGCAGAGTTTGATGGGCTAGTGGGCATTGATGTCAGCTTTAACAACTTGCTTGTTTGTCGGAAATTTGTTATATTTTGTTGGTTTTTTAACACTAGCACGTGTTTGTTAGTTTTCTTTGTTATTTATATTTGTTTACAAGTTTTTAACTAGCACGATGCGCTGTTTGTTCTTGTAAGCACAAAACTGGGTTTCGCGTTAGGCGGGTATATAAGCGAGTAAGCGAACGATAAGGCTAAGAGAACACAGCGAAAACGTCTGGTTTGATCAAGAGATCGACGAGAACTGTTGCGTATTAAATTTCAATTCTGGTTGTTAGCCTACTACTGATATCGTTTGCGGCGCTGGTCAGTGAAATTGAAAGAGTAAAAATAGAATATGGAAATTGACGATGTGAGGAAATGTTTACGGCCTTATTTATAAAAAATAACGTAGATTAAGACAGTTGTTTAATGTGACATTTTCATAAAACTTTTGCATTCAAGCAGCTTTTTAAATGTCTGTATGTACCTACTTATATTTTTATGAAGGTATTATTTCTCGTTTCTAATTTTCTATAAAACTATTTGCAGTCATTAACCAACAAATAAGTTGTCAAAAACAGCAACTTAAGCAATGCTGCTACACGAAATAAAATTATTAGTGGCAAATCCAAATTTTGAAAAGTGCCGATTTTTACATTCGATAGTTGGACATGGTAGCGACGAGATGTACGAGCATTTTTTAAGAGCTGCATACTGATTTAAGAAATTTCTTATAGAAGCAAATTTATTTTCCATTTATTGTGCGTAATTTTATATGAATTTTTAGTTTTTCTTGAGAGCCTTTACAAATAAAAAAAATTTAGGAATTGTATATACATATGTATGTACATACATACGCAGCCATATAACTTAATTTCAAGAGAAACGAATTTTCATTGGGCACGTTCAGAAGGCGTAACAGCTCAGTAACTGGTGCGATTACACCTTCTGAACGCGTTGTTGCGTCCTTCTGATCAACTGAATAGTTGCGTGTTAGATGACCGTAATATTTTTCTGCTCATTTGAGACAACATGTTGGTGAGTACCTTTGAGAGTTGAATTTGACAGCTTATGTATCAAGTCGTTCAGAAGACGCATAACGGACACTGATTTTTTTTTAGCAACGGTTGCGCTCAACTGCTGCGCCTTCTGAACCTACCCATTGATAGCTTTTTTTTTTAGAACACTGTGCGTAAGCTCAAATTGGTATTGAGTAAAACCAAATGCAAAAGATAGGTTTTGAATTTCATTGATATTATTATTGATTAATAAATACTAAAACTAGAGGTGTATGAATGGCGAAAGAAAACCTTTATCCGATTTTTTTAAATCGAAACTACATTTTTACATATGTACATGCACACATAAATATATTTAATATGAAATTTAAATTTTCACATCAATTTGCGCTATCTTCAAACCCATGGTTTCAATTGTACGCATATCGTCAGGGTTTTCCCCACAACTTGGTTTTGCTGCAGTGAAGCGACAGAGCAATTGACGATAAAAAAAATATATGCGGACACTTATATATGTATCTATGCACATACGTATCTATGCACATACATACATATGTATGTACTTAGGTATGTATATCAGCATTTTAGTTGAAAGTACGTTTTGCTCGTCGCTCTCTTCATCGCTCCACTACTTTCCTGTCCTTAGTTTTATTCAGATACCACAAATGTATATTTTTTTCGAAAATACTCAAGTACTACCAGTAGAGTACTCTACTGTCAAATACCTTTTACTCGCAGTAGTTGCGGAAGGCAAAGTAAATACTCTACGCGTCTTGCTATTGATCGGTAGTTTACGTACGCTTGCAGAAACTGGTTTATGCTTACTCACACTTGACCCGAACGATGAGAGTAAAGGAGGGAAAGTATTTCCGCGGCTATCGGATGTCTTGTTAGGCCGTTTAAATGGAATTGCGCAGGAGTTTAATATAAATTTCACATGAAACCAAGAATATAGGTCAATGCATATGCTTATATATGTATGTACGCTGGTACATGCATACGCTTAACTTCTAGCACTCACCGGTCTCTCCAACGATGAAGGCGCCCACATGCGGCAGACAGGTTGCTGAAAACAAAAAAAAAGTACGTACGTACGTATGCACAAGCTTTCCAGCGAGTACGGGAGAGTATGGGCTTATCATAGAGGGAGCATATTTGGGTCTACAATGACAAATGTCGAAGTGTCAAACTCATTGGGACCACATGCTTTGATATGACACCTTTTGGAGGACAAATTCTTTAGATCTAAATTTAAATGTATACTCGATTAAAATAAAAAAACTATAATTCAATTCAACTGCATAGCTCCGCGGATACGCGTCTTAACCAACAAAATATCGAAAACTCAACAATATGTGGGGGTATGAAAAAAAAATCGTAATAACTGCTACTAGACTAACTAAAAAGCGGTATGGAGAAAAATGAAAGCTTAGATATAGGAATTCATGCAAAGAAAGAATAGGGGTATTCTCGAAGTCTTGCACGATGCACGGATTGCACGAAATGCAAAAATACTATTCCGAATTTCGAAGAGTACGAGAGCACCCCATTGCAAAGTGGTAGCATGCATGTGTAGCAAGCAGTGTTGCCAGAAAAATTCCCCTAAAAATCTTAATTTTTTCCAAAAAAATTTAAATAAGATTTTAAATAAAAAAAAATCTTTTCGATCCCAAAAAATCTGCATTTAAATATACATAAAAAGAAACATTAAATTCGATATTGTCTGTACGGCTGTAAATAGCCCTTATTATGTTGGTTTAAAAAAATTACCAATTTAAAGTTATAAAGTACTTTTTATAACAACTTAAACTTAAAATGAATATTGCCTCGTATCATCACAAAATTGGCGAAAATATAAATAGGGACGCGACATTTTGCAAGTTTTGACCGACCTCAAAAAAGGAGGAGTTTATCAATTCGTGCGAATATTTTTTTATGTATATATGTTACCGCATAACTTTGGACTACTTGAACTTATTTCGATAATTCCTTTTTATCCGTAAGGTGGTACCTCAAGGGTGGTCCCATACTAATTTGGTTTAGGTACATGAAGAAATTGACAATCAATTCTATATGAGAATTGAAGTCGTTTGTACTTTTTGTTTAAAAATTACTTGTTTTTTTATGAAAGAATAGCTCGTTATTTATCAGAAATTATAACACAAAGTTCCATAAAAATGTTGAGCTTTTTAATTAGATTTTTTATTGATATTTTCACGTGGACGTTGCTTTATAAATCCTACCGTCCTTTTTTTTCGTTATACATTTATTCATGTAAACCCATCAGCAAATGTTTCTTAAATGGCAGTTTACCTGAAATTTTCCATTGTTGTCATTAAAGCTAGAGGGGATACAAAAGACCGTTTGTTCTTTTCCTCCACTCTCTAGCTCTGCACTATAGTATATGTTTTCCTGTGCGAGAGAAGAAGGCAGATAATATTGTAGAGGATTTCGTATTAGATAAATCTTGACTTATGGCAACGCTGGTAGCAAGCAGCGAAATTATGTATCAAATACAATAACAAGAGACAGAAACAAAATGAAGTGAGCGAGATGAGAGGAATCAGAGAAATATATAGCAATTCCAACAACAAAACAACTAGCACAGTCGCATTTATCTTGCTATGCTATTTCGCAAAATATATATGTACTTGGGTTTCGGCGTTGCATATTTTGCAGCGATAGGAAATGTTGTTTCCCATGTATTTTCTTGTTGTGTATTTGCAAGTTATGCAATCCATGCAATCGGTGCTACGTGCAATGGCTTTGCAAGATTTGGAGAATACCACTAATATAACTATCTGGAACTAAACATCTGCGGCAAATTCAAAAAAAAAGTTAACTAGTTAATTGTCGCCCGCTGTGGTGTAGTGGTAAGCAGTGCGCGCTTCCACTCCGCAACGCCTGGGTTCAAGCCCTGGTCAAAGCAACATCGCAAAAAATATAGAAAAAGGTTTTTTCTTAACAGCGGTCGTCCCTCGGCAGGCAATGGCAAACCTCCGAGTGTATTTCTGCCATGAAAAACAGCTTCTCATAAAAATACAATCGCCGTTCGGAGTCGGCGTAAAACTGTAGGTCCCTCCGCTTTGTGTGNATTATTAATTAAAGAAAAGTTCTCGAAATACTCATAAATTTAACATAAGCGAATCATGTGCAAAGAAACAACCGGTGATAATTATAAAAAGAGCAAGAAAATGAACTAATTGAAGAATGACAGGAGAAAACGTAATTTAAAATAGTAGGCAAAAAAAAAATAGTGTCATGGGAGTAAAAAAAATGACACAATCCACTTTCAGAGCGCCTGGATCGGAGCGCTTGGAAGCTCTCGCTGCGCCCGAACATTAAATATCCGGCGCAAGTATTAAATATATGTTTTCCACCTTACCGAAAACCACCGCTACATGGTGGTCTTACCCTTATTTTAAACATATTTGAGAGAGCGTTCAGTTGTATATAATGAGATTAACTTATATACAATGTTACTTCTTTTCAAGGGATTGTTTTTGGTATCAATTTTGAGTAAATTAGCGTCCTTAAATTTCGAAATATCGAAGTTTCAAGTATTTCTGCAATTTACCGTTATATGGAAAGTGACCGTAATTTTAGTCCGATTTCAGTAATTTCAACGTTTTGCTCTTGTGTGGCAAGCACAATAACCGTACCAAGTTTGGTTCTAATTGGTGAAACGGTTACCGAGATACACATATATGATCATAAGTGGGTGGTACCACGCCCATTTTCCAAAATTTTATCATAAATGTATTTCTTGGTAAAGAATTATTGCAAGCTTCAATTTTGAATAAATTAGCTTTAATATTTACTGATTTATCGAATATTTCGTATTTCTCTAAATTACCGTTATATGGGATTTAGGCGTGGTTATTGTCCGATTTTAAAAATTTTCAGCCATTTGGTATATTTTACCAAGGCCAACAACTGTGTCGAGTTTGGAAGAAATTGGTGCAGCAGTTACCAAGATATAAGTGGGCGTGGCTACGCCCATTTTCCAAAAATTTAGAATATTCTTATTTTTGGTCTAAAAATTATTGTACATATCCATTGTGAGTGAATAATCTTCAATAGTTACTAAAATATCGCAGTTTTCGTATTTCTGAAAATTACCGTTATATGGGATTTAGGCGTGGTTATTGTCCGATTTTAAAAATTTTCAGCCATTTGGTATATTTTACCAAGGCCAACAACTGTGTCGAGTTTGGAAGAAATTGGTGCAGCAGTTACCAAGATATAAGTGGGCGTGGCTACGCCCATTTTCCAAAAATTTAGAATATTCTTATTTTTGGTCTAAAAATTATTGTACATATCCATTGTGAGTGAATAATCTTCAATAGTTACTAAAATATCGCAGTTTTCGTATTTCTGAAAATTACCGTTATATGGGAGGCAGGCGTGGTTATTGTCCGCTTTTGCCCATTTTCAATACCATCCGTCCTATCCCCGAAAGGAGTGCACGTACCAACTTTCGTTAAGATACCTCAATTTTTACTCGAGTTATCGTGTGCACAGACGGACGGACAGACAGTCACCGCTTAATCGATTTCTCTTTTCATTCTGATCATTTATGTATACATTTGTCTATATCTATCTCGATTCGTTTTGCCTGTTACAAACAACCGTTATGTGAACAAAGTTATAATACCCTTGTGCACAAGTGCGCTCGGGTATAANACCGTTATGTGCAGTGTTGCCAACTTTTGAGTTTCAAAAGGCACCAAAACTTGGAAAACAAAGCGTTTTACCCCAGTAAAAGCACTAAATTTTTTTAAACCAAAGGATACTTTTTTTCATAACAGCTTATAGTATTTAACATGCTATGATGGCTCATGCTTACGAAGTAATACCGAAGTACTGCTGGTATATATCGAGAAAGGAAAATCGAATCGCAACAAAGGAAAAAGAATTTTAAAGTGGAAAAGTAATACTAAATTATACCCTAAGTAGAAATTAGCAAAAAAAATTTTTGTTTTCACAATGTAACCTCAAATATCGGCAAAACCGTGTTTTTGGCACTTTGAGGATGGATACCTCAAAATTCTGACGTGCTAGAGCAATTCTGTGGCCAGATTTAGATCAGTACCAAATAACTAACAAGTGACGATGTGTTTTACTCAGGTGGTAAGAAATTTAAAATTTGGCGAACTGTGTAATCAATCAATATACCGCTAGCTTAGAATGAAAAGTTGCTAAGTCCACTTTTTATGAAAACTCATATTTTGATATAAGAGGCTAGAGAAATTGAGTATGCATCGTTTCGAAAATTATAAAGGTACTTATTTTATTTTTTCCTCTTCATAAGCAATAAAAGGAAAATTTGCTAAGTCCAAAAGAAGCACCACAAATCCGATAAGGCCAAAATAATACGACATCCTTTAATAAGTATCGAATCCTTCTGGTTTTTGTGGAGTTTTGCTTTGCTTTAAACGCGCAAAATGTTTGATTCAAAGTCTTGCGAAATAGTTAAAGCAGATGGCTATAGGAAGATTTTTTCCTCTCCTGTAAAATTTTTAAAATGGGACTTAGCAACTTTTCTTTCTAAGCTAGCGATATGTACAATTAGAAAAGGAAACATAAATACTTAAATTACCTACGACGGTTTGCAACTTGTGCTTTTTATAAATCATGGTTACATTTTAGTGCATTTAAATTTATTGATTATTGTTAATTTAGTGCTGCCACAGCTTTAAATATTTCAAAATATTTCATTTGCATAAGAAATTTGAGTTCAGAAAAAAAGCACTAAAAAAGGCACTAGGCACTAAACCATATTTTTTGGCGTTCTAATTTCCAAAAAGCACTAAATCTAGTGCTTAAAGCACCAAGTTGGCAACTATGGTTATGTGAACAAACCCTTGTGCACAAGTGCGCTCGGGTATAATAATCACAGAAATAGAATAACCACACTGAAAATAAAATCTGCGTTAATATAACGAAAACTTGCGTAAATCTTACGAAATTTTTCGTCATTTTGAGCCACGAAAGTTTTCGTTCATTATACAAAACCGTTTTCGTACATACTACGAAAATATGAGGCATCAGATTTTTAGTACATTTTACAAATGTATTCGTACTATTTACTAAAGAATCTAGTACTATTTACTAAAGAATTTCGTACTACTTGCTAACGAATTTCGTACTATTAGCTAAAAAAATTCGTACTATTCCTTTATTTTTTTACAAAATTTCTGTAAAATGTACAGAAATAATTCGTATATTTAACGAAATCACTTTCGTAAAATCTGCCCTTGTTTCGTAGAATGTGCGATTTTGCTTTCATTCTCCACACTGTAAAAAACATATTACGAATTATAACACAACACTTTTATTTTATTTTTATCCTTAATTTTTAAACGTTTTTGTTTAACAAAACGTTTTGCAAAAACGCTTAACATTATTGATTAAAATATAATGAAAGTGTTGTGCTATAACTCTAGTCATGTTTTTTTATAGTGTTAATAATAAAAGCAATCATACCTTCTACGAAAGAAGAAGAATTTTCTGGACACTGTAGTTTAGAATTAATAAGAAAGGTTATTTTACCTATAATAAAACTTAAGTCTTTTATATATATGCATACGAATAGGTTCTATAATACATATTTTTTAATTGCTTAGGCTTCATTCAATAAAGCATATTGATGCAAAGTGTTAAACTATGAGACTCAAAAAACCTAAATACAATAAGATATAAAATATGAAAGAATATAAAAAATACTGGTTTTACTTTCTTAAACATTATAAAATTTTTATGTATAGGCAATTGACAGATTCGCAGCTTCATCGATGTTTACTTCCTTGACGACTATAAATTAAAGGAAAATTATAAGGCGTCTGAAAAGCAAGTTTCAGTGAAAAATCATACATGTACTTACTTTTAATTACATTAAGTAGTGCTCCTGGCTTAGGCTTGCCGTTGATAGGTAACTGATGAAATTGCCTATTTATCAAGTCCCACATTGCAGTGCAAGGCGCTGCGAAGGCGATGTTAAAATCATTGTATGCTTAAAAGCATAGTATATCCACAGCTTTAGTATTTAATTTTGTGCTGTTTTTTTATCCAGCAAATCCATTTTTAAAACGTTTAAAATTATATTATACGTTTCACAGCAGCCAACAATTAATTCCGCAATGACACGCGATACAAAAAATATGATGAAATATTAAACTGCCGGTAATATAGTATATTGTGCGAAAATATTCGTATGTTGTACGCATTTAAAAAACATTTTTCTGCATTAGTACTTTATACGAAAGTATTAACTAATTGTACGAATACAGAATTGTAGATTTCGTAAATTTAAAACCATACGTAAATATNACATTAAGTAGTGCTCCTGACTTAGGCTTGCCGTTGATAGGTAACTGATGAAATTGCCTATTTATCAAGTCCCACATTGCAGTGCAAGGCGCTGCGAAGGCGATGTTAAAATCATTGTATGCTTAAAAGCATAGTATATCCACAGCTTTAGTATTTAATTTTGTGCTGTTTTTTTATCCAGCAAATCCATTTTTAAAACGTTTAAAATTATATTATACGTTTCACAGCAGCCAACAATTAATTCCGCAATGACACGCGATACAAAAAATATGATGAAATATTAAACTGCCGGTAATATAGTATATTGTGCGAAAATATTCGTATGTTGTACGCATTTAAAAAACATTTTTCTGCATTAGTACTTTATACGAAAGTATTAACTAATTGTACGAATACAGAATTGTAGATTTCGTAAATTTAAAACCATACGTAAATATTACGAATGCCTTACTACAATATACAAAATTATTCGTACAGAGATTTGTTCAGTGCTTTACGAATGTGTTTCGTAAAATAAACGTAAGATTTCGTAAATTGTACTGAAAAAATGCCTTACGAAAGTCCTTTCGTTATATTTACGCATGGTTCGTAAAATCTTGTTTCGTTGTGAAAAAAGTGTTCGTGTTATGAACGAAAGTTTCGTACATTGCACAAAAGCCAACACTACGAAATATTTTTGTAGCACTTTTACGAAGTTTTATTTTCAGTGCAATGAGCATTGGGAAGTTTGGATGGAAAAAGTCGTCTGAAATTTTCCATAAACAAGTATCACAGATGACAATGAAATTTACTGAAACTGTTTTTAAATACACCCGCTGGGAGGAGCTGGATACTTATCAAAAGTTTGTGTTTATTATCTAATTTCACTAAAAATCGTATTTTTACTACATATTTCTTTTTCTATAAATTTATTAAAAAAGAAACTATATTCAGAAATAAGCGAAATTTTACAGTGTACTCATACTTTTTAATAGGGCGTTTTCAACATATTGGTACGGGCAATTTGTCGTACAATGAATTTGACTTCCGATTATGCAAACTCCGCGCATACATACGACTATGTACCTATATGTATACATACTTAAGTTTATATGTAAGTACATACATATCGTCGTTTAAAGTACAAAACCGCGTATCGTCATTCTGCAAAGCCGCGTAACTGACATTGGCTGCCAAAAAATGGATTTGCTCACATAAGCTCTTAGCTCAATCCTAATCCATTCGTTCTGAAGTATACTAGCCAGAGATGCGATTGCTTTATAAAAAAGAGAACAATTTTCAAATATGAGTGTGTTTACGCTCTAGAAAATAATTTCTACAAGTTCACATCCGAGGTTTTGCATTTTGCTGATACGCGGTTTTGCACTTTAAACGACGCTATGTGTGTATTAGGGTGGGTAAAAAAAAATCAAGTATTTTTTTTTGCGGATCCGACACACGAAAACTAGTTCCTAGGTACCTCTAGAAAGTACTTACCAAATCCGCGCTCCTAATATTAACGAGAACATTATCCTCATCATAGTTTTCCATTTTCAATTTAGTCTCATATAAAAACGGTCATATTTTATCACCAATAGATCGTTAAACCAGTTGCATCGTCAATATTTATAGGAAATTGAACGCTCTACAAAAATGGTCTCATATATTACTTTCATTAATCTAACCATTTTAAAGAAAATCAAGGTCCAATATTGAAGTATTTTAAGGAAAATAAATGTTTGTTTTGAATTCTGTAACTTACTAAAAAACAATTATTGTCAAATGAGTTTCAATTATTTCTTTAGGAAACTGAACGCCCTACAAAAAAGGTTCCATGTGGTTAATCGATAACTCTAACCATTTAGAAGATTTTCGCAGTAGAATCCCAATGCCTACTGATTTGAATAGTTTTTCAATAAATATTTTCAATTTATCCATTCAATTTATGAATTTTGTCGATATTCATGAGAATTTGAGTTTATTTCGATAGAATGATAGTTTTCGAGTTATGTCTTATCTTTTGCTTGAGAATATATTTCTTTCGAATCAATTTTTTAACGATATTTTGTTTTTATAAATTTTATCACAATTTAGGATCGTAATTTAATATTTTTTCAAGGGTTTATTTAAAATGTCATTCAAATTTCTTTTTTCCACAAAATTTATAATGTAATATTTTTGTTTGGGGAATTTGAAGATTTAATCTCGAATGCTGGTAGTTCTGTTACTCAGTACTTGTCATACTAGCGCCATCTCTGGTTTTATTTCATTTCTGTTTCCTCTTATATTTCTACATTGCATATATAGTTTTTGGAGCTCTGAGTTGTGTCTTCTTGTGTATAAGTAAAACCAATTAATTAACAGCTGAGTTCTAATATATTTCTGATTATTGCAATTCATCTGCTAATCATCTAATATGAATAAAGAAATCCCTTTAATTGGCATACCGATGTCAAAAATTCATGAACAAAAATCACCAACAGTGAAAGAGGTCATGTGTTTATTTTTGCATCAACGTAATATTCTTAAATATTTAACGTAATATTCTTAAATATTCTCAAAATTTATAAATTAAATGGATAAAAAGAGACTTTTTTGTAGAGCGTTCGATTTCCTATAGAAATAATTAAAACTCATTTGACAATAATTATTTTTTAGTAAGTTACAAAATTCCAGACAAAAAGTTATTTTCCTTAAAATACTTCAATCTTTGACATTGAATATCTTTTAAATGGTTAGATCAATGAAAATAACATATGAGACCATTTTTGTAGAGCGTTAAATTTCCTATAAATATTGACGATGCAACTGGTTGAACAATCTATTGGTGATAAGCAGGAAACGGATTTTATGGAAATTGCTTTTTTTTCTGCTGAAGAGATAGAGTATATTCGATTAAGAATGTCGACGATTTAGCTTTCCCTGATTCCATATATACACATTTGATGTTGCTTTTTTTGCCTTTTTTAAGATATTTGCCTTTTTTTGCCTTTTCTACCTTTAAAAAAGTGATTATACATTTAGTACATTCAAGGCTTTTCTTCGCGAAAATCAAATGAAAATGCTGCCAGGAAACTTCAAAATGCATCTTGTGGTTCAATGTTACTACAACTATACAGATTAAAGTTTTATGAGTTAGAAACTCGAAAGGATAAAATAGTCAAATATTCAAAGTACAAATTTTTCATATAATGAAACTAGTTCATAGCTTTTCTGTTTTTACTTGTAATATAAACATTTCTAAAAAAATTTATTTTTTGATTGTTCTTCGTATTCTCTGTATTTTTTTAGTGCCTTATTTTGCTTTTTTTGCAATACCTTTTTTTTGCCTTTTCCTGCCTTTTTCGCTGTTTTATTTTGCCTTTTTTTGCCTTTTTTACAATACCTAGTGCCTTTTCCTGCCTTTTTCGCTATTTTATTTTGCCTTTTCCAGCCAATTTCGTTACTTTATTTTGCCTTTTTTTATAGGTTTTTAGGTTCCCTGGTGATAAGATATGACCATTTTTATATGAGACTAAATTGAAATGGAAAACTATGATAAGGATAATCTTTCCGATAATATTAAGAGCTCAGATTTGGTAAATACTTTCTAGAGGTACCCTGGAACTAGTTTTCGTGTGCCGGATCCAAAAAAAAAAATACTTGATGGTTATAGGTATATGCACTACAGTAGTCTATTGATAAAAATCAAGTCGAAAATTTTAAAAATACTGAAATCATTTCAACTTGCGTTGTTTGATAACTGATGAACATACGTGAATATATGTATGGAAACATTTTTTAAGATTAGGATTTTTCAATTAAAAAAAATTTTTCTTCAACATAGTAGCGCAGTTTTTTTACATAAATGATCACTTGGCAACCCAATTGAAGTACATTATAAAACGAGTAATTAATATTTTTTAGGTGCTACTCTATTTAAACCATATTTTCAAAATTGATTTTTATTAGCCCGGTCAAGTTAGATTTTCAAGATTGCAGTAACTCACATAAAGCTGAATATTGGTACGAATGTTACAAACGTCATTATAAATGAAATGTGAAAGTCCTTATCGATCCCAGATCTGTAAAAAAAAATATTCAAGGTCAAAGGTAACATAAATTGATGTCTACAATTTTTCGCTAAGCCGTACGGTTTATCATAAAAATAGTTTAGACAAAAGTGTAGATCATGCAATTATCTCTAAAACCTGTTCTGACAGTTTTTTTCTAAGAGTCACAATTTCTGTGATATAAGGACTCGATCTACATCCATTTTGTAATAATTTATTTAACTTTTAACATACTTTGAATTGAAGTTAATTTTTTAACACGTAGTACTATAAAAAATGCAGTCTGTATGGCAAGTGCCATTGGCCGTTATTCAAGAACCCAAATTTTTCCATGAGAATAGTGTTTATTTCTTATATCTCCATACATCGGCGTAGCCAGAATGAAATTTAGGGGGGGGCTCGACCTTATTAAGCTGGCATTTCAGGGTACCATTCTATATATATATAAGGAAAATTTGAGAGTTAGGGGGGGCTCGAGCACCCCCCTGCCCCCACCTGGCTACGCCCATGTCTCCATACCAAGTTCCAGTACTCTATCCCAAATACTTCCAGAGGTATGCAGTATGAAAAATTCCGTTTGTATGGGAGGTGCCTAATCGTTATAAAAGCTACCCTATCTTTTAAGCTGGGCTAAATAACACCAGTTTGCGAAATTTTATTAAGATCGGTAGAGTAGTTAAAACGTGAAAGCGTAACAAACAAACCATTGACATTTATATCAGTAAGGATTATCCAGTACAGAGCATTAAAATAATTTTAAGAGGTGAGCAAATACACAAACACAAAATATTACACCAGGGCTTATGAATTTTTTTGCCCTTGATTGGTTGTGCTCAACGGAAAACCAATATTAATTAATCATAGGGAACTTTGTAAATACTGCCTGGTAGAATAAATCTTTCAAGTATATCATGCCAAAGTTTAGTGCAAATTTCTGTTTCTAATCGAAACGTATTTTTAAAGAGACCGCGAGCATGACACTACACAAGTTTGAAAGGCATTTACGGTAAAAAATTCTGAAAAACAGATTTGGAGTTACGAAGTAAATTTTGTTTGTACATTTTTTATTAATGCGTTCATTTTTTGAGTGGGTTTGTGAAATATCTAATACAGCTAGAAAACTGCAGTTTGTTGTACAGCGTAGAATCTCTACATATCTACACAAAGTTGCAATCGATTTTTCAACCGGTAGGACACTTTTAACTTTACCTGACACATATGCATATACTGCTATAGAAGTTACGTCTATGATTAAATTAATATTTACAACTTAAAATTCGTATTTTTTGTAAGGATAAGTTCTCACTATTTTGGTTGCATGCAAAAATTAACACGTTCATGGTCACAGAGAAATTAGATGCGAACTGTGTCAATATCCATCCAACAACGTCGTGATAGTCACTTCGAACGCCATAAAATGAAGTTATTATACACAGAAGAACTGCAATCCAACTAATAAATGGATAAATCATGCTACAGTATTCGTCCTTTACTTGAAAACCCCGTTCTTATACTTATCTTCCCCAGATATTTCTTTACACTGTAGTTTTGATAGGACTTCTGCTGTTTATATCGCCGAAATTATGATACAAAAAAAAGATAGTTCCATTAATTTTTAAAAAGATGAAGGCTAATGCTCTTATACTATTTTAAGTCAATAATCTGAGAATTTTAGTTCTAGTTTGCATACAACCAATTAATAATGAATTTTGTTTCACACCTCCTTCAATATAGAACTGCAAAATTATATGTATGTGTGCTAGAGTTGGATTTTTTAGTTCACTTTAAAGACTAGCTCACATTTCCAGTTGGATTTTAGAAAGAGTCAATTGGATGTTAGAAAGAGTCAATTGGATTTTAGAATAGTCAACTGGATTTTAGAAAGCGTAAATTGGATTTTAGAATAGTTAGCTGGATTTAAGAAAACGTAAATTGGATTTTAGAAAACGTAAATTGGATTTTAGAAAATGTAAAGTGAATTTTAGAATTTTCTACAAAAATTTTGAAGTAGCCAGTTTTTTCTTATGTGCGGTATTTGTCAATGCAAATTTTTCTAAAATATTCACTTTTAAGCGAACGGTACTACTTTCTATGCGGATGCAATTGCCAAACGAGATATGAGAGTTGGTGAATAAAATTTTTTTAAATGGCATTTTATTTCTTCCAAGTATGTAAAACATGGAATTTTGTTACATATACTATTGTCTTGCTCTTCCAATTTACATTACTCATTTACTATTACATTACATTTCACTCCTGTGCACCTATATTCTTTTTATATACATTATTCTACTACATAAGTTTAATATTCCGCTCACGTCTTCATTATCCGCTTTCTTTTATACTTCAAACAGATCGTATGTTCCTAAATGTGACCTGTTGTTTAACTTTAATATATATTATATTGTTAAAACTTAATAAAAAGTAGTTATAACTGATACTTCAGCAATATTGGAAACTATATATTCATATGCATAGCATAGTGTATGAATCATTAAAAAATCCAATTAACGCTTTCTAAAATCCTATTTACACTTTCTCAAATCCAATTGACTATTCTCAAATCCAATTGACTCTTTCTAAAATCCAGTTGACTATTCTAAAATCCAATTGATCGTTTCTAAAATCCAGTTGACTATTCTAAAATCCATATGGCCCTTTCTAAAATCCAGTTGACTATTCTAAAATCCAATTTACGCTTTCTAAAATACAATTAACTATTCTAAAATCCAATTGACGCCTTCCAAAATCCAACTGGAAATGGTGTAGTTCGTTCAGCCCAATGAACTAGCTCTTCTGAGTTTTAGTTCATTCATCTTATTGAATTATAGTTCCCCTAATTGAACTAGTTCGGTAGTAGGAGCTGAGTTAAAGCATAAACAGACGGCAGCGTTGATCGGGATCAACTCCAGTTTAACGTTAACCTAGCGACAGATGAAGCAGAACCACAGATAATATTCCTAAAAGACTAAAACTAAATTCAGGAATATATACAAATAGAAAAATGCTTAAACTAAAAGCTCAAAAACAGTAGTTGTTACGGTGTTTTCAAGATATTTTAACGCCCTTGAGTCACAGGTATCATATTTTATCAATCATACCGATAATTTAATGTAATAAAAGGATTAAAAATGAAAATGACTAAAAAATTAAATCAGCAAAATTAATAAAATTAAGTGAAATTAGTGTTTAATTTCTAACCTAGCCTGGATGTGTATGTATGTAACTGAATCGCCTAATAATAATATAATAGAATGGCGCTTACACATAGGTTAGTGTTTGGCCGAGCTTCTCCTCCGATTTGTGGCGTGCGCCTTGATGTTGTCAAACAAAGCGGAGGGACCTACAGTTTTACATCGACTCCGAACGGCGATTGAATTTTTATGAAAAGCTGTTTTTCATGGCAGAAATACCGCCGGAGGTTTGCCATTGCCTGCCGAGGGACGACCGCTGTTGAGAAAAACCTTTTTTTTCTATTTTTTACGATGTTGCTTTGTTAAGGGCTTGAACCCCGGCATTGCGGAGTGGAAGCGCGCACTGTTTACCACTACACCACAGCGCCTAATAATAGGGTGACATTTAAAAAGATTATCCTCATTTTCGAGCTTAACTCCCCAATCTGTAATTAGAAAAAGAGATGAGCCATACAAAATTATAATTATAAAATAATCTCAGATTAAACCGTTAACTTTTTGATGTCTAATCAAAAAGTGACGCTAGCAAGGAAAAGAGGTTTGTAAAGGTATTCTTAATTAAATTTTATGTTAAAATATATTTAAATAGCATAATATGTGTATTATAATTATAAAATAATCTCAGATTAAACCGATAACTTTTTGGTGTCCAACCAAAAAGTGACGCTAGCAAGGAAAAGAGGTTTGTGAAGGTATTCTTCATAAAATATTAAGTTAAAATCAATTATATAAATAGGCAATCATGTTTCCTTTACACCCCTTTTACGGCTAAACTGTACTTCTAAGGTATAAATAATTATATATCATTGGAAAGGTATTTTGATGCTGATGTGCACGCAATTTTTAAAATTTCAAATTAGTTTAAAATAGAGCGAAAAAATCAATTCAAAAGTCACACCAATACCAATGCCATACATGTACATGGTTGGGGCGGAAATGCCTCCTAAATGTATGCTTTAATATTGATAGTGAATTAAAGAAACGTGCTAAGCAGCAGTTTAGGAATAAGATGTATGTATGTATGTACATGAATAGATTAGCCTCAAACAAGGATGAAGATAATTTTGAGTATGGAGAAGAAGAAAGGGATAAATACAGAAATTAAAATAAAAGTAAAGAAACCTAAATATAAAGACAAAGAGGAAGGAAAATTTAAATACCTAACCTAATAACAATGGTGGGGGTGAATATGTAAATGAAGAAAAGAATGGACATATTTAGATCAGGATAAAGGAAAGGATAAAGATGAAGA
>NW_016159060.1:44350-71118 GCF_001687245.7 Rhagoletis zephyria
CCCTCCACTTAACCCATTCCAACAAATTTTATTTCAGCTCAACTCAACTCACATAAACTATCCTTAATTTTAGCGGTTGAATTTCAACCGCTGGGCGAACACTAGTATATTTAAATAGCATAATATGTGAAGCAGAAAGAAGTGACCCCGGTGTCACAGAGAAGAAGCTTAACTTTTCCTCGAGTTGTGACAATTTGACAGCTAATGAGCTTTGTTTGAGATTATATTTATATGTAAACGTACCTTAATGCTTTGCCGTACGCATATGTTACACATCAAATTTCATGAGTAACTAGTACTCACCTTTTTTTTACAAGTCGATATAACGACACAATTCAGTCGTTTTTGTTCATTCGTCTTTCTCAAAAATCACGAAAGGATGTTTGGCTTTCATATGGCGATTCAAATTCCCATGAAAGCCATCAAAAATGCTTTGCTTTGGCATCTGAAAGAGGAAGTTTTGGTTAAATAACAAATCCCAAAAACGTAACTTAAATATTTACTTTTTTACACACATATTTACTTTTTTACACTAAACTATGTAAAACATTGGATATTCAATGAAATAAAATTTCGTTTTATTTTAGTTCAATTAAAAGAGATGCTCATTTGCTCTTTAGTTCAAAAGCTCCCCAAGCTTAGTATATACTAGCTGATACCCGCGACAGAGTTAATATAAAGTGGGCTCTAAATTTATTAGACGTATTTTGACATAATTTTCAATGGGATGTCTCTCGAAAATAATTACAACTGAAGAGTCAACTTTATATCGACTAGGCCTATGTTTCCATATGGTTACATTTTATAGGAATACTCTTAACTTTGGAAAGTTTTGTAATAGTTCTTGCCATTTTAAATGAAAAATGCTCATACAAACCAAAGAAAATTGAAATTTAAAGTTTATATTTGCAAAATTTCTTTATAAACGAGGTTTGATGCCTTTCCGTCTGGAGATAAAATATACAAATTATCAGCGCTAGAAACGCGAGAGCAAGCGACATATAGTTGACCGTGTCAAAAACCACAGGTCCTCAAATCAACGCCTGCAGCTTTAAGATTCTGTCCTTCCAACTTGTTAATTGTCATTGCAAAACATACGCTTACTGGAAACTGAAGTCTCTCAAAAGGAAAGGACAACTGTTGAGAATAATTGACATTCCCGGTATACAAACCAATTCGCCTGCACTACAACCTGTTATAATTCGATTTTTTGCAGCTTTACAACCTTAGGTTCCGTTTCATAGTTTCGGAGAGGTTAAATTTCTAAACAGCGTAATCGGTACACCAACTTAAGGTACGATTTGGTGTGGAGAAGGCCATTTGCAGTGCGCGAGTTAAGATATTGGATACTGGATAATGTGAAGCTTCATCCTGATTGATTCCGTGTTTATTAAAGTACAAGTGACACTATCAGGCATGCTCTGAACTCCGACTCGATTTCGAAAATTTTTTCGGTGGTTTTTAATCCAAAAATTTACAAGTCTCGCATTAAAATGATTTCCTTCATATCGCTGTTGCTTCCTTTACAGTTTTCAATTAGAATATTCACTCTTTTCATCAGATATAATTAAAAAATATTTGGCAAATGGAATCGATTTCAACGATTCGAATTGCAGAACATGCCTGTGTGTCTATCGTATTAATTCAATCATATACATGTAGAGGAATGTATATAAACATTGTACCAAACGTATACTAAACCGTATGAGTACGAACTTACACCCCTATTCTGCAACACTTTCGTATTCGGATTTTGCTATGAATCGTAGAAATTGTATGCTGCAATCCGAATCATATCTTCGAACCTTCGAAATTCGTAACAATGACATGCCTTAAAACGAACGAGTAAGAAACTGACAGCGTTTCTGCGTAATTTTATACGGAAACAATTCGGAAGCGAGAAAAAAAATTAAGCAAGAAGATGTAAATCGATGTGTGTTTGCAGGAAATATTAGTGGTTTTCTTTTAAAAAGATAAATTTACCTTTCGCATATATGTACGTTCATTTTTATCCACTGCTTTATATCAACGAACAAAAAATAGCGTTTGTTGATAAACTTTGAATCTAAAAACTTGCACGTATAGTCGAAGGATTAAGCTTTAAGTTAAAACATAGGCTCCAAATTTTCGAGCTATAATTTATTAATAAATTCGTTTTGAACCATGCACTTTTTTTGTAAATTTCGATGTGGGTTCTGCGCAAAGATAAAGTGGATGGCGTAGCCGGAGTTATATGTACAATAAATGTTGTATACCTTTCACAGTAGAAGAGGGGCTTCCGCCCTCTTCTGCGGCAACATAGAAATGAGAATTCTCCTTAGCAAGGTTTATAATCCCTAAGCGCGGCCGAAGGCAGAAGCAAGCGCAACCAGGTAGTGGACCTAACAAAATGCATATTTTCAGTGGCATTGAAGAAGCCGTTATTGCATTAAGCAGATTGAGAACCAGTTCTTCACATATAAGAGGAGTTGTAGCTTGTGGCTCAACAATTCAACCAGAAGCTTACATAGATGCGTCCACGGTTACTATGCCCGAGAGCTCAGCATACCTTTGTGAATCCATTTCCATAGCGTTTAATTGCAAATGCATCAGAATCCATAACTTTCCTCAAACTATGTAAAATCAACCAATTTTACTATAAACAAGCACATGACGAGTGTTTTTTTAATTCCTTTCCACTTTGTTTTCCTTAATACCGCTGACTTCGGAAAACAACTGATAGCTGGCAATGCTGCACATTTTTCCGCATGGATTGCAGCAAATCGATTTTTCGTTCTTCGTAACGTAGCTACGAATTACGAATTACGAAAATTCGGGTTCTAGAATAAGGGTTTTATTCTCTTGCTTGAACTTACTCACTGTTGTATGAGCTGCAAAACTATCGATTGCACTATCGATAGTTTTATTTTTGGAAAAACATCGATTGTTTTCGGTCGATAGTCGATAGTTTCGATAGTACCGGTGCTTTGAAATTTTGTGATATTTACTTAAATAAGTGACGCTGTGAATTGAACTAAGGAAAATATTTAGAATTTCACGCTTAAGATGTAATATTTATACTCACATATGTACAATATTTATATATACATATGTACATATGCATATGTTATATACATTTTGTTCGTACATATACAAAACGATAGTATACGATACTATTGGAAATATCGATAGTGTATTTCCAACTATCGAAACTATCGAATGGCGTCACTATCGATAGTTTTGCAGCTCTACTGTTGATTTTGACTCTAAGCAATCAGGTTGTAATACTAACCCGAAAATTAATAAATATCGAATTTTATATAAAACCGAAATTTACCCTGTAAAGTTATTGTCCCAGTCAGTAGGATCAGCGAAATTGATCCTGTAAACGAACTTTCGATAAAACAAAAAAATAAATATAGTAATTACTAATTAATACTAAAATTATAATTAGTTTAAAGTTGCAAAGATTTGAAAGTGTAAGCAAATGCTTAAAAGTGGCTAATCGTGCACAAAAAAATGTTATAATTGACTTAAGGTTGCAATCATTTGAAGGTGAAAGCAAAAACTCAAAAAATGAAATGCTTAATCGTGCTTAAGCAAACAAAAAACCTTAATTAAGTCAAGCAGCAGAATGTAAATCAGAGTTACGTACTGTCGCGTACTGCAGCCGGATTCCAAAAATCTTCGAAAGATTTGGCCTATTACGCATTAAATATGTTACTCTTCCATGTGGTATACTTTTAGGCCCACTTCTTCTCATTTAGAGAATTTTAGCGACGAAAATTTTCCTTAGCGATTGTCAGAATTCCACTGCTGGCCACAACAAAGATTTCTTTTGTGTATTCCTCCGTTTTACCATAATATCCTAATATCCTACCGGCAACTAGTCATGTTATTTAAAGCTCAATTTGAAGAGAAAAGCAGCTGATTGTCGGTGGTGTGCTGATACATTGGGGAAAAGTCTCCATTGTCATCGAATTATTGTGGTATTTAAAAAAGGCGAAGAATTTAGTTGCGCTAATCAATACTTGGAATTTTAGTGAGTTAAATGTTTTGTGTAAGTGCCAGGAGAGGAACTTAGGCTTCATGAGAAGTGGCGCCAGTCGATGCGGTAAATCAAGTCGTTAGCAGTGTCGGTACCGGTTTTGGACGACGTAGCCCCACAGGAGCACCCAGTGGTCGATGTACACCCCGACCACAGCATAGGTATCATCTGCGTTGTTGCCTGTATTTGGCTAGTAGAGTTGTCGGTAGTTTTCCCTATTGTGTTCCCTATCCCTTCCTTTTAGAATCCCGCAACAGAGCCTAGTCACTTGTGGGGTTAAAGATATTCCTGGCAGCTCGGGCGGTAGTGCGAGTGGGTTCGCAACCTTTTGGTTGGACCTCACCTCGGATGCACTAACAAACACGGTTTTGTTTTTGCATTCTTGTTGCTTATGGTAGTTTGTTTTGTGATTTTAGTATTTTTGGTCGCCATATTTCTCTTAATTTTTTGAATTTCGCCCATTGATAATTTCCACAATTTCAAAATATGTAATACTGTCTTAAATTAAATCTATTTTCAAATAAACAGATACCTCATTAATTGCAATCGCATTAAAATTGTCGATCTTAGGAGACTTTTCTTAAATACGGCCTTGAATTTATATTGTTTATGTACCGGAATTTCAGATTTTTTGAGCAGCGTGGCTAAGGAATTCATCAATATTTATTCAAAATTGATAAACATATACAATCGTTCTTTAGCAAAGAAGTGGTTTTTCAGGAATTTTTAGGAAAATGGGGGTGGCACCGCCCACTTATATGATATATGCGTATCTCAAAAACTACTTCATCGATATCAACCAAATGTGGTATGCACATTGTGCTTAGCTTCCTTAAGTACCGTCTTGAATACTTTTGAAATCCGACAAAACCTAATCCCCCTAAAATATAGCTAGCTTTGTGTTTTTTGAAACTACCGTTACGTTGGTGAAACCCGTGGTTTTTGTCCGATTTCAAAAATTTTCAATGTGGCGCTTAAGAAGCTTAAGCGAAATGTGTATACCACATTTGGCTGAGATCGATCAAGTAGTTTTTGAGATACGCATATATCATATAAGTGGGCGGTGCCACCCCCATTTTCCTAAAAATTCCTGAAAAACCACTTCTTTGCTAAAGAACGATTGTATATGTTTATCAATTTTGAATAAATATTGATGAATTCCTTAGCCACGCTGCTCAAAAAATCTGAAATTCCGGTACATAAACAATATAAATTCAAGGCCGTATTTAAGAAAAGTCTCCTAAGATCGANTAATATAAATTCAAGACCGTATTTAAGAAAAGTCTCCTAAATTCGACAATTTTAATGCGATTGCAATTAATGAGGTATCAGTTTATTTGAAAACAGAATTAATTTTAGACAGTACTACATATTTTGAAATTGCGGAAATTATCAATGGTCAAAGTTTAAAAAATTAAGAGAAATATGTTTTTTTTTTTTATTTTACCCCATAAAACATCCCAACAAGCCAAGTCCGAAAATAGATTATTAAATACCATTTTAAAGGCCTACATATCCTCTTCTCAGATGACATTCGATCTTTGAAATCGAGTCAAAAATAGTAATTCAAAAACTCATAAATCTATAAAAACCGTATTTTTTAACCTAAATCGACAGGTCGCGACCTCTAAATGGCCTTTAAAATATCTATAAAAATAGGCAATGATATTTCTCATAAAAGCGAATAAAATTACGGGGTAGGGTCGTGAAGTTTAAAAAAAAAAAATTCGATGAGCATCCTAATGTACATAGTATGCACATAAATAATGCTTTTTGTACCTGCGTTTGAAAATATATTAAGGGAGTTCAAGATTTGTAGCATTTTAGATGTTTTTATCCCATTTGGCCATAATGCGTGGTTTGGTTGAAATAAAATGCGCCAGATAGTTTGATGAATATTTGAGACCATGCTGTGACAAAATTGTTTGAAAGTGAGCAGTCAAATGAACAGAACAGAAAAACCAAAAAACACTTTTCAGCTATCCGGAAGTTAACTCTTGATATTGGTGCAGTAAAGCTAAGCGTCAAAAGTAAAAAAAAAATGCTTTCCTAGCACAGCAACAGCAGTTTTTTAGTGTATATTTTACTTTTTCAAACACTGTTTAGTACTATAGTAGAGTTAAATTTTATTTGCCAAAAGATTAAATTTATTTGCCAAAAGATTAATTTTATTTGTCAAAAATTTAACTTAATGTGTCAATGCTATATTTGGTACATTAGGTAGGCCGATTTTTTTTTTAATAAAAGTAAGCTGATAGTACTTTTGGTGGCAATCCACTAAGTTAAAACTTACTGCCTTATTATGTATCACGAATGATAGGCAACACCAAAGATTCGTCTGCAGAAGAATGCTTGAAAAATTAGTCCGGCGGCATCATTCTAGCCGGTTTAAACGTAACAGAGACGATTTTAACGTAATCGATCAAAAGAAAGACGAAGACGACGGATAGAGTAATAAAATCGCAATCAGAGACGTTGTAGTCTGCAGGCGAATCGTTCATGTTGCTTATGATTCATAGTAAGGCCGCTAAATAAGTAAATAAGGACAAATAAAAGTCAAGTCACAACTCTAATAAGGAAAATAAACCCCGTATAAAAAACAAACTTTCTTGTCTCATATGATAGAGCACGAATTATTTATTTATTTATTTAACGAACAGTGCTAGGGCAGTCACCTTGTCGTTGGCGCGGTGCGCGAATCATTGACGCGCTCGTCGCTTCTGCGCTGCCTTTTCTCCAGAATGGGGCTGCCGGCGAACGGGTGACCAAGAACTGTCACCTCCTAATCCCAGGGTGTGATGCGACACCGTGCCCCTTGGCCACGAGGCAATAAACCGGCTGTATTATAACCGTGTGGCCTTACCGCGACATGGGGACCAGATAAGATCTCCTTCCACTATTTAGACTGCTGACCCACAAAAAAAACAACAACAAAAACATCAAAAACAAATTCGAAAACAGACGCAAAAACAGCGACTACAACAGCTACAACATCAGCAACAGCTACAACTGCAACAATCGCTATAACAGTAGCAACAGCGACAATAGCAAAAACAGCTCCGAAAACAGAAACCACAGCACAAAAAACAGCAACGGCCACGTACGGCAGTAACATGCTGGGCGGTGGTAAGGGCAGCAGGCGCAGGGGTAGCTTCCTTAAGAGCCTAACCGAGGAAGAGCCGGCCCTCTTCATAGAACACGCCAGAGAAGAAGAGAAGCCAAGCACCAGTATTGGTGGCGTAGATCGGGCTCGGGAGCATTACTCCCTAAGAAAAGGCACCGCTACGCAAGCAGGCATCGAACTGATGCTCGGTGTCGCTCCGAGAGTCGGTGCCGGTCCAGGGGCCGGCAACGCTCGGAGAGCCGGAATCGCTCCAGCAGCAGGCACCGTTCCATCAGTAGTAATAATATTTTCATACAAAAATGTATTACGTACGTATTTGACTTTTCACATCTGACTATGTATATATATATTTTTTTTTTGTTACGAGGAGGAAGCATCGAAAGCCTAACCCCGTCAGTGTGAGACTTTAACCCAAACTAAACCTCCTACAGGCATGTACCGTTCCCCTCCCCGTACCACCGTCAAGTATTTCGTTGGGAGGTGGGTTGAGCACGAAGCTCTACATTCGCTGAAGTCCTGATGCAGTCCGTTTGAAAGTTGCATCAACTTGGAGCCGTCCTTTGTTTTCAACCCGCCCTTGTCGGGTCCATGCGTCCCCACCCGGCATGTCACGTCCGCCTATTACGTAACGCCTATGCATATTCTTCTTGCCTCAGCAGTTAGTATCTCGACAAATATCGCGCCTGGTAGTAGATATTTCATCTGGGCGTAGATATGTGTCGTCCATTTCGACGCTGCTCATCTCCTCTCAGTTGAGTAAAAATGTGCGTGACTGCATTGTTCACTGCTTCCCATTTTTCAACGGATTCTATCATGTGAACTACCATGTTTTCAGGGTGGGGTCTTCCTCAAACACAGAGCGAATGTGGTTTCTATCCAGATCGAGTCTCGGGCATTGGAACAAAACATGTTCGATAATGCCATCACCACACGCTTCCATTGCGAATCTCTTCGTGTTTGAAGCGTTTCAGGTACGATCTGAAGCAGCCGTGGCCTGTGAGCATTTGGGCTAAATGGAAGTTGACTTCGCCTTGCGGGCGGGAGATCTATTTTTCGATGTTTGGTATCAGTCGTTATGCTTCCACAGGAAGTGTTCAATTTCTAGGTGTATGCATTGACAGTTCTTTCGCCAGAAGCTCTATTGGGTGTAATCCAGACAATAGTAGTGTCTTCGGATACGGTACTATATGCGAAGCAAGCCTTAAGCGCACATAGCCGATAGACTGACCTGAGACCGCGGACATATGACCTTACCCCACTGCGTAGCTCCACACTTGTGCGCCTTACTCGCTTTCTCGCATATAAATTCGAGATGCTCCCTGAATTGTAATCTCGTGTCAATCATTACACCAAGATATATTATGGCAGGCTTTTTGAGGATTTCGCAGTCCCTAAGTTACAGCGTGAGGGTCTCGCGGATTTTCCTTTCAGTGACTAGGACTGCCTCCGTCTTACGATCAGCTAAATTCAGCCCCATTGCGCCCAGCCACTGTGACACCATCGTTATTGCAGCGGTTGCCGCCGCCTTATCCCGTATATATGTTTCGCCACTACGAAAATAGCTATGTCTTCAGCGAATCCCACTATCGCTACCTCTTTCGGGAACCGCAGTCGAAGTACTTCATCGTACATCACGTTCCAAAGAAGCGGTTCCAGCACCGAGCCTTGTGGAACCCCGCCAGTAATTTTGAATGTTTTAATACCTTGTACCGAGCTATATTGGAGGACTCGATCTTCGAAGTAGTTCGCAATAATTTTGAGGAGATATTTGGGAACTGAATCATCACACTATTTTCTGCCAATTTGCAGTGTTGAAAGCGTTTTTTATATCGAGAGTAACTATTAAGGAGTATTTTATTGGTGACAAACCATCAGATGCTTCAATAGCATTTTGGGCGCGATCATGGATAATTCTTTCGAGGATCTTCCCCATTGAAGCGAACATGCAGAAGGTACAATAGTTATTCGGATCATTTGGCTGCTTTTTAGGCCTTGGGATGAGATTAAGGTGTTGTCGCTTTGGTTTTGGAAATTCCCCCTGTTGGATGCACACGTCGTACATTTCGGTGAAAATTGAACTGTACTGGCTTACGGCAGCCTTGAGCGCGATATTGAGAATTTTATCTGAGCCCGGTGCGTTCGATGCTCCTATTCTTGAATATGCTTTCAAAACTTCTTCTGCGGTTACCCGTGGTATGTTCAGGAAAGGGGTATTGCGAGGTACTACGTATCGGAAATTATTTTGGTCAGGTAACAGGGTCCTTATAATTGTCTTTAGCAGCGCAGGAGAATTTGGCATTTGGGCAGGGCAGCTCATTTTATTCATAATAACTTTGTACGCGTTGCCCCAAGGGTTTATCTCCGCCTCATCGCAAAGCTTCTAAAAACTTTCACGTTTGATTTTGCGAATAGCCACTTTTAGCTGCTTTCATTTTTTGGCGAACTCCAAACGGAGGTCGCTGTGGTTTGATCTTCCTCTTGAACGCTGGCATATCCTTCTCGGGTGTTGACATTGGGCGCGTAGATTGGATATCGTGTCATTCCACCAACAAACGGCCCTGTGGTGCTTCATTGCGGATCTCCTGCTCATAGATGCATCGCAACCTTTTTGCAGCCATTTTGTGACCAGCAGCGAGTATGCATCTGGCGAACTAAGACTGGTATGGCTAGGTTCGGGCCTAAGCGCCTCAAGGAGTAAACCAGTATGGAAGAATTTGGCTTTCCATCCTATGTTTGGCGGCTAAATATTGTCTGTCCACTGGTTTTGTTTCCTTCTCTTTATTTCAAAGATGATAGCGAAGTGATTTCTGCTTAAGGTCGGGGCAGGGATTTTGTTAAGGAGAACCAAGTCGAGCTTTGCTAAAGGATCAAGCAGGGCTTTGCCCTTAGCGTCCCTTGCCCTTTCGTCTTCTGAGAGACGGTTGACCACGCGTTGAAGTCGCCAGCAATAATGAGATTTTTCCTTGCCCCGGGCATCGGTGACAAGGTTATCGATGATTCTATAGAAATCAATGAGGTCTATGCTGGATGGAAGATAGACATGAAGGTCGCCCAATTTTTCTTTTGTAAAGCCTGTGAACCTTGAGGCTAACTCGATTTGGGGCTCTGATGGGTTACACCTCCAAATAGCGGACTTCCGCTGGTTGTCAGAGCACCAACTGGGACAAGTTCCCACGAAGTAGGTTTTGCTTAATAGCGCCACATCGAATCAGAGTCCTTTAACAGAGTGTGCAAGCAGGTCCTGAGCTGCTTGGCAATGGTTCAAGTTTAGTTGCATGAACCTCATTTTGGTAACCTACTGATCGCATTGGTGTACGCTGGGCATCTAATACTTCCCGTGTAGTGTTTTGCCACTTCGGGGTTCTTATTAACACATATAATGCACCGAAAGCCATTCTCGCAGTCTTTCGACTCGTGATCTCTTTCTCCACATCGTCTGCAACGATCTGACCTATCTTCGTTCCAACAGTTTTTTGCCACATGCCCGAACTCCAGGCAGCGGACACATTTTTGTGGTCGAGTCCCGTAGACCTTATTCTGCATACTACCCAACCAATTTTTATCTTTCCAGCCTCCACTACTTTCTTGGCTGCTTCAGTTCGCAGCTTAATGACAGCTGATTGAGTGTATCGGTAAGATTTCCTCAAGCTTTTTATAGCAGAAGGCTCAAGGTCAGTATGTATATGTAAGTGTACATTCACGTCCTCGGCATGCAGAGCGGTGAAAACACACTAGGGATGTTAATTTTTTCGATTTTTACGATCCCGGGATTTTCGGTATGTTGTTGGTTCAATCCCGGGATCCCGGGATCAGTCCCGGGATTTAGATATTTATTATTTTTAAACGGCTTGACATGAAACAAATGCATCAATATGGTTTGAGAAGCTCTCCTACCATATGATAAATAATAAGTAAATGGGTTTGGAACGTACTTTTTTATTTAAAGTGAAAATTATTTCATAAGTAACAAAACGAACGACTGTAATTAAATTTATATGCATTAAATAATACTTTAGTGATACATATCTGATAAAGTAATTTAAGGTATGTCGAAAAAAGCTCGATGCAAAAAAAAAGAAGTCAAAAAATGTATTTTCTGGTTGAAAAAAGTTCATAATACTAGTGGCAGAAATAAGAGAAGCGCCATAATTGGATCAGTTTTGTCTATATTCCTTTCGTTAATCCAAAATTTAAATTGTTTTATAAAGGTCTACCACATATTACACATAACTAACTGCATATAAATAGGTATTTCACTGACGTCATGATTTTTTTAAAAATAAATTATCGAGCCCTAACTTTCTTTATGATGCAGAAATATTCCTAGAGCATCTAGATGCATTTCTGTATCAAAACAAAAATTTTGAAAAATATGTCGCTTATGTCATAAGGACGAATAGGAATTGAAAATGCCCCTTTAATCTATTTTATTTTTTTAAGCTAATAAAGTTAATCCTTAACATATAATAAAAAAAAATAAGAATTGAAAAATTTCAAGTGTATTCAACGATAAAATTATAAAAGGGTATTTTCAATACCTACCGTACCTTACGCACCAAAAAATGTAGTGTGTTTTAACTCTACAGAATCTTCTCCTTCATTTGATACCCATACTGGTTTTTTAAGTATATTGCACTGAAATTTTTAAATAATTTTTTTAATTACTAATATCTTTCAAATTTCAAAGTTTTTTTAAAAATCCTGACGCCAGAGGGAAAATTAGGAACGCAATTTTGCTATATTTGGCCATTGGTTTGGCAAATATATTGATTTTTTTTGTATGCAAAATTGCCTGGCGCAAGGTATTATATGTATATTAAGCTACACATATATAAAAAAATTTTAAGTATTAAATAAACAAAAGAAATATAGCCAAAACTGGTCCCGGGATTAACATTCCTACAACACACACATACATACTACATAGTACATGTTAATCTGTACAAATCGCGTGCTGTGGAGTTGATGGGAATTCAACATTTGAAAGCACATTTATATTTATATCAAAGTTCAAATTCCACTGAAGGTAACATGCAAATTAAATATATATTTATACCCGATCGCACTTGTGCACAACTAACTTTGTTCGCACAACGGTTGTTTGTAACAGCCAAAACGAATCGAGATAGATTTAGACAAATGTATCAGAATGAAAAGAGCAATCGATTAAGCCAAATCTGTCCGTCCGTCTGTCCGACTGTCCGTGTACACGATAACTCGAGCAAAAATTGAGATATGTCAACGAAATTTGGTAAGTAGGTTGCCCTTTATCCAGGGTAAGTTGGGATTGAAAATGGGCGAAATCGGGCAATAACCACGCCCACCTCCCATTTAACGGAATCTTCGAAATATGCAAAAACTAAGATATTTCCACAAATACTGGATCCAAATTGTTGAAAGTTGGCATTTGAAGTAGAATTTTGGCATAATATATGGCAGTTATAAAATTTTTGGAAAATGGGCGTGGCCCCTCCCACTTATGATTAAATGCTGTATCTCTGTAGTCCCTTTAACAATCCCTGCCAAACTCGGTGAGAACATTGCTTAGGGCCTCACTAAGAAACTCGTTGTAAATGTTTGTAATCAGACAAGAACCACGCCCACCTCTCATATAATGGTAATTTATAGAAATACGAAAACTTCGATAAATTAGTAACTATTTAAGCAAATTTACTCAAAATCAATATATGCAATGACCTCTTAGCAGAAAATGATTTTTAGGGAAATTTTTGGAAAATGGGCGCGGCACCGCCCACTTACGCCTACTTATGTGTATCTCGGTACCCGGTTTATCAATTTCTACCAAACTCGGCACATTTAGCAAACTTGGCGCAAAAAAGCAATTAGTTGAAAATTTTTGAAATCGGACGTAAATTACTGCCACTTACCATATAAATTTTAGAAATACGAAAACTCCGATCTTTCAATAACTAAAGATGCCAACTTGCAAAAATCTTTTAACCAGACAGACGGTTATTGAGTTTTGTTAAATGGGCTTGGCACCACCCACTTATGACTACAGAAGTATATATCGATAACCGCCTTCCCGATTTCCACCATATTTGGTCCAATTTATTTATTTATTTATTTATTTAGTCGATGGTTTTATAATAACATTACAGACTAGAAGAGTACAACATTAATTACAACTATTAAAAATAATTCATAAAGCTAAAAATAGGAATTCAAAAGATTTAAAAAAGCTGTCTTTGGGATTGAAAAGTCTACCTCGACTACATTATTCATGGCATTAAATTCACGAATGGCGCGATAAATCGGGGCATTACTGGCGTATTGGGTTCTAACATTACAACCATAAAACGGAAGGAAATTTCTAAGGGATCGCCTGGGGACATTAAATCTTATCCTCTCTAACAAAAACGGACAATCAACAATACCTTTAATAATATTATATGTATACGAAAGACATAAGACAGACCTGCGACTTTCTAAGGACTTGAGATTCAGAAGCATAAGACGTGAAGAATATGACGGCACGGGGTCTGAAAAGTTCAGACAGCGAAGAGCAAACTTGAGAAAAATTTTTTGAACACGTTCAACTCTGTTTATAGCATTCTGATTATACGGCCTCCAAATAAAAACCGCATATTCGAGATGTGACCGAACAAATGACGAATACAGTAACTTGAATGTATAAGGATCCGAGAATTTTGAGGCATTGCGTCTTACAAAGCCTAGAACAGAATACGCCTTTGCAGTTACATAGCTAATGTGTTTATTGAAAGAAAATCGATCATCGAACACTACGCCAAGGTCTTTTATCTCATCTGCACGATTTAGATCATTAGCCGATATATGATAGCTGGTAAGCAGAGAATTGGATATTTTAGAGTACGTTAGTTGAAAACATTTACTAATGTTCAAGGAAAGGCGTGACTTCAGACACCACAAATGAAGCTTATCAATATCATCTTGGAGCCTAATTGCATCAGATGTGTTTTTAATTACAGAGAAAACTTTTAAATCGTCCGCATAAAGCAGAAATTTTGCAAAAGAAAAACAACTACTAATGTCATTGATGAAAAGTATAAAAAGAAGTGGACCTAAGACACTACCCTGTGGCACTCCAGAAGATGGAACGAACGGGCAAGAAGTAGCCCCGTCAATTGAGACAACACACCGTCTGTTACACAAGTACGACTCCAACCAACGCAGAAAAATAGAATGAAAGCCAATGCAAGCAAGCTTTTGAATTAATATACTATGTGACACTCTGTCAAACGCTTTTGAGAAGTCTGTATAAATACGGTCAACTTGAAAACCTAACGAAAAAGACTCGAAACAATATTCTCTGAAAACAGCGAGATTGGAGACAGTAGATCTACCAGCGACAAACCCATGCTGATATGGGGAGATAATAGATTTAACTGCAAAATTCAATTTGGCATTGACTGTGTGTTCAAAGATTTTCGAAATAGCGGAAAGCTTAGAAATAGGTCTATAATTACGTACGTCACTTCTGTTGCCATTTTTAAAAACGGGCATTACCGTCGTAAGCTTCCAATCATCAATAAAAGTACCTGAAGATAATGATTTATTAAAAATTAACTTCAAGGGATAAACTAATGCTGGACAATTTTTGATTAAAGTTGCAGATAGGCCATCCACATCCACATGTGTAGAGGGTCTTAGTTTAATTATACCATTACTTATGTCTTCAGATGAGAGAATTAATGAGCCAAAGTTGAGAGACGAGGAGATATTAGAAAATTCTGCAGATGTAACGTCATTCTGAACGAAATTCGACCCAAAATATTCAGCAAACAAATTTGCGGCATAACTTGGCGTCTCCGCAGCTTTATCACCAAGAAATATTCCTGTGGGTAAGCTGCAGCATCCTTTCTTAGATTTCACGTAGTTCCATAACAATTTGGGGTTAGATTTAATATTCAACTCAGTGTCACGAACATAGTTACTATAAAGAGTCTTATTTAAAGAATCAAACTTCTTTAAGAAATGCTGATACTTAACGAAGTAAACTTGATTTCTTGAAGTTTTAAATTTTTTATAGAATTTGGTTTTAAGGTTTTTTAGCTTTTTTAAGTATTTTGAATACCAGGGCAATTTATAAGGCTTTTTCTTTTTAACCGGTATTTTATCCAGGCAGAGTTCATATAAGATTGACTTAAATATAGAAAAACAGTATGCAGTGTCTAGGTTAGTAAACAAATCATCCCAGTTAATGTTCGACAATAGTTCATTAAAACTAAAAAAATCGCATAATGAGTAATTAAATGACAATTTGTTGCCCTTAATAGCGGAAAAACAATAAAAGTCTAACTTTATAAATAGTGGAATATGATGTTTATCCGTAGCTGTAATTGGGTTAATACAGTCGCAAGTTCGGTAATTCAAGTTATCACTGACAAAAATAAGATCTAATATTCTGTTTAATTCGTTAGTAAAACTATTAATTTGCTTCAAGTTAAGACTTGAAATAATATCTACTAAATATAGTTCATGATTGGCAACCATATTATGAGCTATGAGACTAGGGCATGACTCACTGCTAACCCAATTAATATTGGATAAATTAAAATCTCCCAGAACACATAAATGGTTATCACGCAAATTATTTAAAACTAATGATGAAATGTTATCAGCATGTGCTTTGTATAACTCATATGAGCTTCCTGGTGGTATATATGAGGTTACTACATACAGGGATTCTTTTGAAGAGTTGCCACTAATATTGACGCAATTATTTCAATATGTCATAGCATATTGAAACTGTTTGACATTGGGAAAATACTCTTTTGATAAAACGATATTTAATACGAGCGCCGGGTAGATACAGTTCGGTTTCGCCCGAACTTATACTTCTTTGCTTATTTTTTTTATATTTATTCTTCATGCGTGTAATTGAATTGAATATTTACCAATTACAGTAGTTTCGTTGACGGTAATAGTAAGATCAATTACGTTAATATTTGATTTTAATATTTTTTCCCCCTTAGTGTACTAAATTGCATAGTTATTGCGCTAAAATCAAAATCATGTTGATATTTTGCTCATGCTTGTGTTATTGGTCAATAATTTTTTGTTGCGTACAGCGACAACTGCGCAGTTTTTAGTCTACGCCTTTTCATTCCAGTAATGAGAAAACATAAGTTTATAATGAGAAAACGTAAATTGTATTGAGAATACGTAACTTTGTATTGAGAATACGTAGATTATAATGAGAAATGTTAATTTTGTATTGAGAAAACGTAAATTATATTGAGAAAAACTAAACTGATAATGAGCAAACGTAAACTGATAATCAGAAACGGTAAATTTAAGATGATAATACGTAAATAAATAATGAGAATTATTCACCCACTTTCATATTTTGCAACACAAGTGCATCTGCGTGAAATGTTGTTGTGTGCTGCAAAGATCTAGCGAAATACCCTCAGGATAATTTTGGCTTGGCGAAGTCAATCGATTTCTCTCAATCCTGCGTCACTTACAACGGGTATACAGAGAGGCGTCTTCACGTCGGTTTTAAATTTACACCAAATAATCTATAGGGTTGAGCATAAACGAATATAGACCCATACATAAGATGGCCGACATACCAGCAGGATGTTGTGATACTGCAAACTCGATGCATGAGCGGCAAGGAACCTTTCAGTGAGAGAGGAAACCAGTATATTTGCATGTATGTATTTATATAAAAAAATATTTATTGGTGAAAAAAGGTGGGTAGGCACTGAGGCCAAGGTTAAAGTTCATTTACACCTCTGCATGATTGTAAGCCATTAGGCACTCGGTGTACAGTGGGAAATTCTCTTAATCTAGCACAAAAAAAACCCTAACATTAATTTAAAACATTGCAGGGCTTTGATTTTTAGAACGTGTGCACAGATGGGCTAAGTCTTACTTGTTCGTTTAGGTTAAGAAGGCGTGGTATTTTGTATATATGACTAGCCGGTCTCGTATGCTCGAGGCTTCGCCACGCGCTAAGTGTACATAATTACATACATTTACGCATTTGCGCAAGAAAGCAGGTGGCAACCCAAGCTCTTTCATTTTACATCTTACGTTTTTAATGAAACGAACGGCGTTTAGAACGGCGGAAACTCTGAATATTAAAAAAAAAATACAACTTTATTGCACATCTGAAGGCCAAGCCCTTTCATTTGATTCTTCCTTTTTTATAATTGAATGACCGTGAAAATCTGATGTTATTAATAAAAAATGCCTTCACGTATTATACATGCATATCGTCGTTTAAAGTACAAAACCGCGTGTCAACAAAATGCAAAATCGCGTATCAAGATAATGCAAAACCGCGTATGTGAGGTTGTATAAATTATTTTCTAGAGTGTAAAAACACTAATATTTCAAAATGGTTATCTTTTTTATAAAGCGATCGCATTTCTGGCTAGTATATTTGAGGACGAAAGGATTGAGCCAAGAGCTCAAGGCACAAAATGCCAGTTACGCGGTTTTGCAGAATGACGATACTACTTGTACTTTAAACGACTATCTTATAGTTTTTTAGACAAGTGGAAGCCCTATAGAAATTTTAAATACGAAAGATCACTTTCTTATCGATACAGAATATATTAGAGAAATCCAAATCCATTCAGTAGTTTGCGAGATTAGTGCGTGCAAAGAATTTCGACTTTCCTATACTATATATAGATAGAAGATATGTAATAATTTTTAAATAAGTGGAAACCCTACCCAAAAAATGCCTCCTCAGCGTTGGTTTTGCCGTGGCGATGGGGCATAAATGGCGGCATGGTATTTTTCACAGTGCGAAGAGTATCATGCCTCCCTGAACTAAGAGGTAAGCCTGGTATAGCAGCCTTCGGTAGTACTCCTCAACAAGCCAAGGCGGAGTGTTGGTGTACTGCCGGGGGCACCAATGTCAGGAGAACCGTACCAACACTACCCAAGCCAAGGTGTGCAGGCAACCGTGCCGACGGATGAATGGCGAGAGGGTAGAAAAAAATGGCTGGTCGCATACGGTACGAGCAAGGTCGGTTGTAAAAGTGCCTTCTCCACGCATCCCGGCTCTGCGAACAAGCGACGAACCCTTTCCGGACTACTCGCGGAACCATACATGGATGAACAACAACAAAATTAAAACTAAAACAACAACAGCAACAAAACGATGAGGTAAGCCTGTCGGAAGAGGAACAGCTCCTCAAATCCCCAGGTAAGGCGGTTGCAAGTACATCTGGAGGTGCCAGCCATAGTACCCCAGTTGTACAAGCAACAGAATGCAGCTGTGTGGCGAGTGCCAGACAAAGTACCACCACTCTGCAAATAGATAAATATAGTGTCGGTAGTGCCAGACATAGTACTCCGGTAGCAACGATAAACAATCAGGCGGCCATTGCCGGGAGCAATACCGCTGCTAAGAAGCAAACACCCTCGGGTGTGGTCATAAGGCAGAGGTACCAGAAGGCGCTGTTCCTGCTTGACAAGATTGACAAGAATGCAGCGGCCGGTACTGTACATGAGCGCGACGAGGAAAATAAGGCTAGGTATATGCAAATAGTGGAAGAGTACGAGAAGTTGCAGACCGAACGTACAAACACGCTCATCGCTATGGAGACCAAGAAGAGAACCGGTAACGAGGCCGGTACTAAAAAAGGTAAAATGGGGAGATGCGGAGCCCGCAGCACCCTCAAAACACCGATATTTCAGCGATGTCGCCAGAGATCACTTGCAGGCGGCTGTCATAGATGAAAACAGCAAGACACCGCTGGCAGTGCAGCAAAAGTGAGTGGAGATTGATGTGAGGTTATCGAGCCTCGTTATGGATTACGTACAACCCCGAAGGTCCTCATCCTGAGTTTGACTCGTCGGAATCCCTACGGGGGTACCGGGTTGTCAAATGGGCGGACCAGTTCTCCTACCATTTCCTAGCTGGATGTGTTGATAAGATCAGCGACGCGTTCATCGGCTTGAAGCTCAAGCTGATCCCAGCAAAGGACATCCCTAGGAGAACCCGTGCGCGCATTTGGCTGCCCCCCATAGCCGAACCGGGCGAAAAGTTGCTGCGGTGTATCCAGCTGCACAATAAGGACATACCGGCGATAAACGAATGGCAGCCCAGGAGGCCCTCGAGTAAGGCCATTCTTCTGGCTATCTGCGCCGAATCCCTGGACGCCCTAACAAAGGCTGACTATAGGCTCCGGTTTGGCATAAGGAAGGCGAAAATGAGGGTTTTCCTAGGAGAGGTTAGCCCCGTAGACGAAGACCAGGACGTCGAGGGAGCAGGTGAGCTTCTGATGGGAGTGAAGCTGACAGATGACCCGGGTTCCCAAGCATAAAATAGCACAAATAAATCTGCAGCATTCGAAGTGTGCTACAGATAATTTAGCCGTTCTTCTCAGCGAGGAAGACATTGAGATTAGTCTAATCCAGGAGCCCTGGGTGAATAATGGGACGGTAATGGGGCTCAACATAGTCGGCAACAACCTATACTACAAGAGCGAGGTGGGTAAACCGCGGGCGTGTATTCTTATCAAGAAAGGTATAAATGCATTCCTTTGCTCTAATTTTAGCACAGCAGACACAACGTTAGTTAAAGTAGAAACTCCCGGGCAGCCCAGCATTCTCTTGATATCGTCATACATGGCCAACGACAGGGACAGTCCACCGCCTGAACTCAGCGATATCCTAGCGCGAAACCATGGACAAATTATTTTGATTGGCTGCGATGCGAATGCCAGGCATCCAGTTTGGGGCAGCACCACGGAGAACTGACGAGGTGAGTCCCTACTACACTTTATATTAAACACCAGCCTAAGTATTTGCAATAAGGGCAATAGACCTACCTTTATTTTTCCGAGTACGGACCGGTTCTCTGGATGGGACGAAGTGTTGGACGTAACGTTGTTTTCAGAAAACGACATCGTTTCCGTAGAGAACTGGAGAGTATCAGACAGGCCGTCAATGTCTGACCACTGTATGATCCTCTTTGACCTTTCACCCACGAAGAACCATTGGGATAGGTGTAATATAATATTAAGTAATCGCCTTTGTAAAAGTATTCCAGATAAAAAGATTACATCAGGCGAGGACGTGGACAATAGAATAGATAATTTAGAGGCAGCTATGAGAAAAGCCTTTGACAGGGCAACCCCAATACTTATAGCGCGTAAGAAATCGCCGCTGTGGTGGAATGGGGAACTCAAAGCCCTGACAGACAACATTAGAAAACCCTTTAATGAAAGTTTTAAGACAAAAAACTGGTCGCCTTACAAAAGTGCACTAAAGTCATACAAAAGGGAGCTAAGTAAAGCTAAGGCAATCCTGGCAATCCTAATGTTCGGCCATAGAGAGCACCAAGGACTCATCTAGGCTCAGCAAAGTCCTATTCAAAGAACACACCAACTTATCGCTGCTAAAATAAGATAATGGCGTGTGGACAAGCTCAACCAAAGATTCCTTGTTGATGTTAGACAAACGTCACTTCCCGGGCTGCACTTCAGGTCCAGCCACTTCAGGGTCCACTAGTTCTTTACCCATAAACTGTAGGGTGTTGGACTCGATTGTCAGCAGGGAAAAGATCATGTATGAAATAAGCAGCTTCTCCCCTTTTAAGTCTGCAGGGCCGGATGGCATAATTCCGGCAATTCTACAGGGGAAGAAAGCAGAACTAGTACTACTATTAGGCTCTATATTCAAAGCCACCATCACCCTAAGTTACATTCCAAAAAGTTGGAGAAGGGTGAAAGTGGTATTCATTCCTAAGCCAGGAACGAAGAATCACATCACGAAACAGCAAAAGATTTCAGACCTTTAAGCCATACGTCGTTTTTACTTAAAACATTGGAAAGACTCCTAGACATCTATATAAGATCGCTACTAGGGGAAGCGACCATTTCAAACGTACATTAAGGGAAGATCCACGGAAACAGCTCTGCATGAAGTGGTGGGTCTTGCAGAAATATCACTCCACTTTAAGCAATATAATCTAGCAGCCTTTCTTGAAATTGAAGGCGCATTCAATGATATCAAGGCCAGCACCATTGTAGACTCCCTACAGAAATTAGGGGTTGATGACAGTTTATGCAGGTGGATTCAATCGATGCTATGCAATAGAATAATTCATGCCACAAATGGGACTGCGTTGCTGACCCATCATGTGAGTAGAGGCACCCCACAGGGAGACGTTCTCTCACCACTGCTATGGGTAATAGCGCTTAACGGTATACTGAAAGACCTCAACAAAGGGGGCGTCAAAGTTGTGGCGTACGCCGATGATGTGGTACTGGCAGTTATGGGACCTTTCTTCTCAACTGTAAGCGAAATACTCGAAAGAGCACTGGAAAAGTTACACGTTTGGGCCTCGGAGAGCTGGCTAAGAGTAAACCCAGATAAGACCAAGCTTATGCTATTCACAAATAGGAACAGAATACCCCAGTTCAAAGTACCGTCGCTATATGGTAAGATGCTCAATCTATCTTCTAGCGCGAAGTATTTGGGAGTCATGCTTGACCCCAAGCTGAACTGGAAAATCAACATCGAATATCGTAGACAGAAAGCCTACATATTCCTGCCCCCACTCCTCTTTGTAGTTTCGGTTTTAGTCCCCAATTCCTGCTGAAGATTCTCTTGCAGGTATAGTAGGAATTGGGGACTAAAACCGAAACTACAAAGAGGAGTGGGGGCAGGAATAACGGGTGCATTTAGGTCATACCCGACAGAAGCGTTAAACACAATCCTACACTTAACCCCTATTGGTCCCCAACTAAAAGAAGTGGCCATGAAATCTGCAGTCAGACTCAGAGAGTCAGGACTATGGGGAACACGCCAATTCAGGCACGAAACGATCATCAACGAAATACAATCACGAAAAAATACCGACCATATGGTATCTAATCTCAGCTTCGATAACATACAAGTGAGAATCCCATCCAGAAGGGAGTGGAAGAGGGGCAGAATGGCCGATAAAGGTTCAAGGAGAAGGCATGGGCAAAATTAAGAAGGCAACAATATACTCTGACAGCCAAGCGGTTCTCCTAGCACTAACATCACCGATCACCAAACCCCAGCTAGTCCAGAAGTGTAAAACTGAACTATGCTCAGTGTCGGCGTCAATAAGTGTCTCTCTTGTCTTGGTTCCCGGCCGTAGGAACATTGAAGGCAATGAGAAGGCCGAAGAATTGGCGAGGGCAGGAGTCTACTTGGAAGAATCCGATGCTGTTGCACTAGGATGCCTCCTCGGATTCGTTCAAAGAGAAATTGGTTTGCCCTTTCTTGGACATACGGACTTGTAAAATAGCTGGAACTCTGGCCTGACTATAACAGGATGAAGACACTAGACCTGCTTAATAGATCAAGGGCAGAAGTATTTAAAATTGTAGCAACCATAGGCCCATAGGCAAATATGCAGAGAGAATGGGGCTCCCATGTAATAGAGTTTGCTGAAGCTGTCAAATTGAGGGTAGCGAGGAAAGCGTTCAGCATTTCCTTTGTAAATTCCCAGGTCTAGCGGCTATTAGGCATAAAGCACTAGGTGGACCCATACAAAAAAAACTAGCAGATATATCAGGATCAACCATAGGTGACATCGGCAAATTCATAAGGGAATCAAGACGGTTTGCCCGAGAAAACTAGACATGCATAGGTATTTATCATTCCCACGAAAGTGCATCAAAATGGCGCAAACGCGCTAATTGTATTATAGTAGTACTATGAAGCACAACTGTTATAAGGAAAATTTGAAAGTTAGGGGGGGCTCGAGCACCCCCCCGCCCCTACCTGGCTACGCCCATGTATGTATAGAAGAATATTGGAAAAAATTATTTTGAAATTCAATACATTTACTAAAAATACAAGTAACACCATTCTTCCTTCGTTCTTTTAGCTGCAAAAACTATTATATTCATGCATTTCAATACATTCTGTTATAGGAATACGTAAATATGTTAATGGTAATAAGCAGACAACTACAAAAAAGTCAGTCAAAATTCAGATCAAAACTTATTTTCTGAATTTGTATAAAACGTTACATATAAACGGTGACGTAAGTTTCTTATTGTGGTATGTCGTAAACTTTAAACGTCTGAAAAATATATCAAGGGTGCTCGCAAAGTACCACCAAAGTCATATTATGAATTTCCGCAGTCTTAAAAAATAGTTGGTTCTGGTTTCAAGCTCTCTTAACATCTATTGAAGTGAAACTTCTTTAGCGGCGGTTGCTTGGTTGGGAGTAAAGTGGCAAATTCAACGGAAACTCCACACGGAAATGGTGCACTGAAATTGCACACGGAAATGGAACGGAAGTTGCACACGGAAATGGTTGGGGCTGAAACAAGTACTAATATGCACATGGTATTAATTTCACAAAAACTTGCTAAAAAAATGCTGCAATAACACTTAGAAAAAGACCAATACAAGAATGAAAGCAAAGATGAGTACGTACCAGGGTTGATGCGAATATTCGCATTCGCATTCGCAACAATGTGAAATACGCCCTATCCATACTATATTAACGATATGTTGAAAATTTTTGTACATTTTCCTCAAAATATCAAAGCACATTGAGCATGGAATGAAACAACAAAACGAATTTGATGGCTTATGGTACCTACAGCGGTGAGTAATTAGTTGTGACTGCCTGCAATTTGGAAAAGTCGATCTCTGTTAATAAAAAAACTAATTAGAAGCTATTCATTACAGGTGAACCGTTTCAAAAAGTCACCTGGGAACTGAGCAGATCTGAGACGTTCATCGTCCGTGATTCCAATAATTCAAATTATTATAAAACAATGTGGTGCCTTTTTAACAAAATAACACGATTTTAAACTAATTCGGCTGGCAGCCACGAATTTAAAAATAGAATTTTCTTGGAAATTTTAATTCCCAGAAAATAGCAACTTATTTGCCATATCCACCTATTTAGAACCTCAAACCAGTCACAGAAGAAAGAAATAATCAAATAATGTGAAACAAATATTTTTTAAAAACAAGCTTTGATTTAACCTGTACAATCAAAGGAATAAAATGAAGTAGTGTAACAAAAGATTTTTTAGCAAGAAAATTTTGTCAAAACTGCACTAAAATGAATAAAATAAAATAAGTTAAGGTCTCGTTAAAGTTACTAAAAGCCATTTAGTGAAAGGAGTTATTCAAACTCTAATGAAAATTACTAACAATTTGTACTAATTTACTTCGTTTTTGAAAAAGCTTGGCGAATTCAGCGCACATGCATAATTGGTTAGGTATGTATATATATGTATGTATGCAGATATTTAAATGCCGGTTTGCTATTCGCGCGATATGATAAGTCTTATCACAACAAGTTTTTCATTAAAAAAAAAACGGTCTCAAGCTCATTAAAAATTGGTGAATATAATAGTTATAAGGCCATAAAATAACAAAAACAAATAACTTAAGGACGAGCACACCTAGAAGTTAAACATTCTAAAAATAGAATTATTAGCAAAAACCAACAAAACCAACAACCACATGATCAAGTGAATTGCAGCGGAATAGCTGCGCTTGATTGTGTTGGCATAACAAAATGAAAAAGTGTAAAAATTTTTTTTTTTTAAACAAGCCTTTATTTAACCTGTACAATCAAAATAATAAAATGAAGTAGTATAACAAAAGATTTTTTAACAAGAAAATTTTGTCAAAACTGCACTAAAATGAATAAAATAAAATAAGTTAAGGTCTCGTTAAAGGTACTAAAAGCTAATCACTTTTTTAAAGGCAAAAAAAGGCAAATATCTTAAAAAAAGGCAACATCAAATGTGTATACATGGAATCAGGGAAAGCTAAATCGTGGACATTCTTAATCGAATATACTCTATCTCTTTAGCAGAAAAAAAGGCAATTTCCATAAAATCCGTTCCCTGGTTATGGTATATCACTACTAATTCAGCCTTGAGTTCGAAATAGGCCACTAAAAAACATACTGTTAATTTCAGTGATTCGTTTGTTTGTTACTCATATGTCATATATTCAGGTCACAATTTGAGATGGTTATTGAGATGTGTATAGATGGTAATCTTACTACATCTGTAAATCAAAACATATATATGTATGTATTATTTATAATAAAAGTGAGTGGAAATTCGCCAAGTGGTCACTCGATTTTTTACAACGACGAAAAAATCTTTGATATGAATTGGAATAGGTAGTCTTAAGCATCCTCTAAAGGGTTTATGGAGTCGTTTTTAGAAATCATTTTTTATTTTTATTTTATTTGCAACTAAAAAATATAGTTAATTTTTCTTTTTACATTAATTACACAAAAACTATTAAATCAAATGACTTGAAACTTTCAGGGTTTGCTGAGAAATTAATGGACTTTGAGAAAATAAAATGTTCAATGCCGGCAAATACTATTTTATTATTATTTTTTAACAGTTGTTAAAAACAGTGGTTTTTGTAAATGTTCTCAATTGCTTAAAAACAATATTTTAACTTTTTTATGCTTCTTATGTAAATTGTATCCAAATCGTGAAAAAAAAATCTTTGGGATCTTATTTGAGTTTGAAAATATTCGAAGTTTTGTCGCGCGACTCACATCTCACCTCACGACATCAGCGACATCGCACACCCCTCCTGAACGATAAGCTTGTTTTTGCCAACAAAAAATAAAAAAAAGTTAATTGGCGTATAGTTGTTTTATTGAATATATCAAACATTAATTACATTCTTACATATACTTTCCTTGTAGCGCTCNCTACTGGCGCCGAGACCGATTTTCACAACTCAGTGACGCAATGGCGCACAGTGTTTCGACTATATGGAGGCAGATGGAAATAATAGTACACCTGCACCGATTTCACTGAAACTTGTGATGTGCTCTAGTTTTACTTAGAAATAGAGAATTATGAAATTTTGTAAAGATGGAATAATTGCCACGCCATCTACTCTTGTGGCATTAAATCTCATCCGATTTCGATGAAATTTAGTTTGTAGTCTTTATTTTATTAGAAAAACCTAAATATAAAATATGGGGAAGATTGGATTACTATAACGTTCAAAACTCACAAAAAATGTGGGCCCAGTCATTAAATGTGATGGAATTTTGGGTAATTTTTGTTTCCTGCCTTCCACTCTCAGAAAACAAAGGTTATACAATAAAATGACTTAGGTGTCAATACTCGCTTTTTTCCAATATATGGTGGGATTTTTTCATGGTTTGAAAAATTCTTTTCGCTAAATTATGCAAAAAGAAGCTGAAAAGCAAAAATTAAGAAAATCAAAAATTACAAATATTTGCAAAGTCGCGCGCAAAGATCAAATTATATATTCGAAAACTACATAAAATTCTCTAAAATATTAGTCTAATTTCAAGACCTGACGGACCGGTACTCACACTTTTTTTACTAATAATCTTTAGCATCTACATTTCAAAGTAAATTTTTTGGTAAGAAAATAAGAAAATACCAAATAAATGATAAATACCTTCACCTGAATATTCCACGACATTTAGATAATTAATTAGAATTGAAAAAGAAACACTTTCTGTAATGGGTTCAGCGCCAAATGCAACTAAACTGATTAGTCGGTATCGCGGACATTCCCGTATTTTTTTGGAAATGTATCGTTCGTGAAGAAGGGGGGTGAGTAAATAATGTAAAATTTGGTACTTATGACTTTTACTATTCCCTCTCTAAGTCAAAC
>NW_016159060.1:74666-74865 GCF_001687245.7 Rhagoletis zephyria
CGTAACCACATGAGGCCAATTATAAACATATTTGGCCAACTTAATTTTTAAAAATTACAAAATTCAGAATGGTCATGTTTTTTAAGAACGACCCAATTAATGTTTGATATCTATACTAATTATATAAAGAGAAGTCCCTTTTTTTTTGTAACAGGTAATCTCGCGAACGGCTGGTCAGATTTTCATGAAATTTTGTATA
>NW_016159060.1:75023-80422 GCF_001687245.7 Rhagoletis zephyria
CTTAAAATTTAGTCAAATTTAGTACGTAAGTAGCTTTTTAGCATATATAACCCATTTTTTCCGTGAAGTGGTCCAGGGACCGATCTATTCGAAAAAATCGAATTTACAGTCCGATTTGCTTAAAATTCGGTTCGCAGATAGCTTTTAAGCATGTATTAGCATATGTGATCAATTTTTTCCGAGAAGTGGACCAGGGACCGATCTATTCTAAAAAATCGCATTTATGGTCCGATTTGCTTAAAATTCGGTACGTAAGTAGTTTTTTAGCATATATTAGGATATATTGTCAATTTTTTCCGAGAAGTGGACCAGGGACTGATCTATTCGAAAAAATCGTATTTACGGTCCGATTTGCTTAAAATTCGGTACGCAGGTAGCTTTTTAGCATATATTAGCATATATGATCCATTTTGTCCGAGAAGTGGACCAGGGACCGATCTGTTCGAAGAAATCGTATTTATGGTCCGATTTGCTTAAAATTCGGTACGTAGGTAGCTTTTTGCCTGGATAAGCTTATAGATTCCTGTTTTCCAATTTTCATGCAATTTCGAATATAAATAGCTTTAAGTAACGACCATATCAAGGGGCGAATTCGTCACTAGGCAAGATTTTTTTGCGCCAATCAGAAACAACGGATACTGTCAAAATATAATTATAATATATAATATATCTCAACTAATTTATATTTAGAAAGCCGTTTGTTAGTTTTCGCAAGGCTCGAGAGCGGCTGAACCGATTTTTTTGAAACTGCCACCTGCCGCACGTGTCCCAAGGATGGTTTTAGGCTGAAAAAAATCTATATGTAAAGGGGGCGTGTCACTTCCCATACAAACCGAATTTCTCATGGTACATATCTCTGAAAGTGTGCATGGTAGAGTTTTGGAAATTGGTATGGAGATATACGAAATCAATCGCATACCCTTGGAGAAAAATTTTAGCTATAGTAAAAAGGGGTGTGACATCTCCCATACAAACCGAATTTTTCATACTGCTTATCTCTGGAAATTTTTTGGTAGACTGTTAAAACTGTTAAACTGTTAAAAAAAAAATAATAAATTAATATTTGCCGGCATTGAACATTTTATTTTCTCAAAGTTCATACCCTGAAAGTTTCAAGTCATTTGATTTAATAGTTTTTGTGTAACTAATGTAAAAAGAAAAATTAACTATATTTTTTAGTTGCAAATAAAATGAAAATATAAAATGTTTTCCAAAAACGACTCCATAAACCCTTTAGTGGATGTTTAAGACTACGTATTCCAATTCATATTAAAGATTTTTTCGTCATTGTAAAAAATCGAGTGACCATTGGCGAATTTCCACTCAAGTATAATAAAAAAGTATCTTTAATCCGTTCCGGAATATTTTGAGCTCTGATTTTTTCTTGAGTGATAGTCAATTTGTTTTCTTGTACACATTAAAAAAAAAAATGGGACGACATAAATATGTGGAATTCGGAAACTCGTTTTCTCAAATGACGTTTTCTGCTGAAGCCAATTTAATGGGTAGTAAGCTTCCCATAAAAATGCTAGAATCATTTTCAAAATATTCACTATTTTCGTCAATGTAATTGGCTGGATATGAAGCACCATCAAAACCCCATTTACTAATTAATGTTAAATTATGGCATTCATTGTCGTCTAACCTAATCGTCATACACAACCTGAGTACCGTTAAATTCAAAAGTGACTGCAACTTCACTTTAGCGCTGGCATCCGTTAGTGTTACTTATATCACTTTTAGGTGGATAACATTCCTGCTTGGCTCCTTGGATTTTGTAGTATGACGGGAGCAGGTTCTCAATTTTTTCATGCACAATTTTTCTTAAAGTTATGTATTGACACTTAGAAATGTTGAAAATGCTGTTTTTTTTGTGTTTTGAAACAAGAAATTCGTTACATTATCCACACCTTTAAGATGTTTTATCAAATAATCAGTTATTTCAGCAATATCCTTTTTTTGTTTATTGCCTAATACATAAAAAGGTTTTCGATAATTATTATTGGTTGACGTTCCTTCAGATTTTGTAGCTGTCAAAAGTTCAGCAGATGTACTGGGTAAACTGGACTCATTGATAGCACTTTTAATGTAATCCGGCCAAGCTACTTGCGTCTGCAACCATTCAGAATTTTGACGCCTAAACACTTCACCTTTAGAGCCGGAGTTTTTCCACCTTCTATTAAGATTGTAGCTGTATCTCCAGCAGAACGCTTTCAAATTTTTATAATTTTCATCACTTAGACTAGCCAAAAGTTTTCTGGTAAAAAAATATTGTTTTTTAACTATTCTATACCATTTCTACGAAAAGTTGTTTTTTATAAATATTTTTTTTTTCTAAAGGGGGCGAGAGCATACAAATTCCGACTTTACTTTTTCACATGCATTTTTCGACCACCCTAATGTACATACATGTGAATGATTCATTTATCTGTGATTTGTTGGACACATTTTTTATAGATACGTTTTGACATTTTGCACGTAGCATTTCTCTTTCCGCGTGATTTTTTGAGTTGAAATTTCAAAGGATAATCGTTATTTGCGGTCCCTGAATTTAATAGAGCGAGCGCGGAGTGGTTCCGAACTTCAAAAGAACGTTTAAAAAAAAAAATAAAGTTGTTTTATATTACGTTATTTTTCCTCTTTGATTTGTTACTGTACTTGATAATACACTGCGTTGCATAAATATAGTACCGCCACTTAATGATAAGTTTTGACCATTTATTTTTCTAAAAATTCTATATTGAAAGTGTGAAATTTTGGTAAAAGTTTGTTGGCCTTTTTATAATTTTTGCACAAAGCTTGAAATTATTTATTTATGTGTTTTTTGTTAAAGAATGAACAATTTTTTTTATGAGAAATTAATTAAAACTTGTCAATATTTGGCGGTCTTGTAATTATGCAACATTAGTAGCGTTCCAGATGCTTCACGATATTCACGATTTGCTGGAACGGCTGCTTTCTCGATTAATAAACCTTGTTGAAGGTGGTCACCTGGAACGACTTCCTGTAAAAACCTGCAAATCGTGAAGCATCTGGAACGCAACTATTGTATGTTAAACCATTTTCTGTAGCGTTGTTTCAATAAAAAAGAAAGATAAAAGAAAATTATTGTAATTATAATTATAAATAAAATTATTAGAATTTTCAGAAACCGTAAACCCTCTTTTCGGTCTATTATTGGAGCATTCCCAAAACACTCCATCTAGGTTATCTTCGGATGATATTAGGAGTCCTTTTCACAAAATCATAGCCGAATTGGGGAGTCCGTACGGAGTGTTTACGGATTATCTAAGCGAGCTTTATGGGACTACGAAATCACTCATTTAAGGATTCCTAAAGGCGCATTTTTTTCATATACATATATTGAAAAGCACTTTTCTCCAGCGGATATGCTCCTTTGGGACTCTTTTCGGAGCCTCCCTAGGAGCATGGTGCACCCTGCGGACTCCGTTGGTTCGCTGGGATTTAGGTTTTATGAAAAAAAGTTATATAGCATAAAATTATGACAGTGGATCATAGAGTTCGAAAATATACATTTAAAGACCTAAGTCTCTACCTGCCAATCAGCCCCAGTTGTATGTCGTAAACTTTAAAAGCTTAAATGAGTGAAACTTACGTTACCTACCCGTGTCTAGGTTGTCTCATAACCATCGCGTGTACGTACACAAGCACGAGCGTAACCATGAGAACGCGGCAGCATGCAAAATGAATTAGGCACACTAACACATTCTCACTTTTAGCGAACGCTTGTTTGGTCAAGTGCCCACATCTGCCCATAACCAATATACATACAGTAAAACCCACTTAATTACCTCACGAAAAATGTCAGCTTTTTGAGGTACTTAGGCGGGTCGGGTACTTAAAATAATCCACTTAAGTGCCGTACTTAAGCGAACACTTAAGCGAGTACTTAACCGAATGTAATTATTCATGTAGCTACAACTTCTTTTTAATTTACGTAACTAAATCTCTGAATAAAACATGAACTTTAATGAAGTATACCAAGATCGAAGCATTATTTAAACACATAAAAAAAACTTTATTATAAAATAAATAAAGCAATGCTTTGTTATTTTTACAATAATCCTATTCTTTAAAAATTGATTTGGAGCTCATGTTTATTAATTTTTAAGATTTGTTAATTAAAATACAGTTCATTCCCTAACAAATACCACGAAACTTGCATGTTGTTACACTGACGGTGGCAATTAATATCGATTGTCTAGCACTGCCACTGAATTTCAAAATATGTAACTATTTTAAAAATTTTAAAAGAGCACTTAAAAGGGGGAAATAATAGGTAAAATGGTAAATGATGTACGAAAAATTTAGGTACTTAGGCGGGTTGGGTAAATAAGCGGCGAGGTACTTAAGGGAGGGATTTTCTTCAGATTACATAGAAAAATTCATGGTTCCCAAAAATGATGGTTACTTAAGCGGGTTAGGTACTTAAGCGGGTGGGTACTTAAGCGGGTTTCACTGTATGTAAACACATACATCCGCTTTTGCTTAGGGTTATATTTTTTGTCTTTTTTCTATCTAGATCCCTACCTCTACCCTGTTCGTTCTAATTACATTTATGTTATTCTGTTTTATTTTTATCTTTATACTCTATCGATCAAAGTGTCGATAACAAAACAGATGAAAATATAGACAAGAAAATGGATAAAAATATCGATAAAAAAATCTAAAAAAATATCGATAAAAAATCGATACAAAATCAAAACAAATATCGATAACAAAATCGATAAATATATCGGTAAAAAATTCGATAAAAATATCGATAGCAACGTAGGAAAACAATATCGTTAACAAAATCGATAAAATATCGATAAAAAATCTATAACAAATTCGATTAAAAGAAACGATAACGAAATCGATAGGTTGGCTTCCCATTACATCGGTGTTTTGGTGTTTTCGCAAAACTATCCCGAATTTCGTCATGAAACTTGTCGGGGATGTTAAGAAAAGTATATACACTGAAGAACAAAACTGGAACAATAAACATTAGGTCAAATGAATACATTTTATGTGCAAAATTAATAGCAGCATTATATTAATGTAAAAAGATGGCAAACGTTAATAAAGTGTAAAGGCAGTAAAAACAAGTAAGAAAGTCTAAGTTCGGGCGGAGCCGAACATTAAATACCCGGCGCAAGTATTAAATAAATGTTTTTTCACCTTTCTGAAGATTACCGCTGAATGGTAATCCAGGGTGTATCAATTTTGAGTAAATTAGCGTCCTTAAATTTCGAAATATCGCAGTTTCAAGCATTTCTGAAATTTACCGTTATATGAAAAGCGGCCGTAATTTTAGTCCGATTTCAATAATTTTCAACGTTTTGCTTTTATGTGGCAAGCACAATAAAAATACCGAGTTTGGTACAAATTGGTAGAAC
>NW_016159060.1:84789-90828 GCF_001687245.7 Rhagoletis zephyria
TTGTCTATATCTATCTCGATTCGTTTTGGCTGTTACAAACAACCGTTATGTGAACAAAATTAATATACCCTTGTGCACAAGTGCTCTCGGGTATAAAAATGTGAAAACATGACTTGGCTTTCGTAAAACAGACTTTTTCGTATGTTCAAATGATGAGTACCTATATGTGTTTAAGTATTACTCAAAAACATTGTCCAATTAGCTTGGTTTTGACAAAAGTTATTTACTTACCATACTCAACCCTCCCCCTTCAATTGTGCTACATAATAAAATAAGTGTGGTCACATGTACATAAATAGTTTCTTCTAGCGATTAATTATGACATTATCGAAATTTTATATTAAAAAAAGAAAAATATTTTCTACATGTCTCGCAGATATGCCTTGAGGAGAGATTCCTAAAACAGTTAGTCTTTATAAAATTCCTCATTTTCAATTAAGGTTTCAATATTCCCAAATTCTCCACCGATATTATTTACAAATATCTAAAATGCAAATGCTGCTTTGTGACACATTTACCAAAAATCGCTGGTAACTTCCTGAAAAGAATATGAATGTTTTTGAAACTAATTTGTGAAAAGAATGTTCAAAGCTCTATTCCATTTGAGCAAAATATTTCGAAATTTCAATACGTAACTTCTGTCAAAGATTTGCCTTTTTGCGAAGGCTGCTCATCAATGGTCTTTGCGAATCGGCGCAAGTGTCTTTGTAACATAGGACAGGAGATGAAATGTAGTCCAAATTGATGCTGCTATTTTTTTGCTATCAAATACTTCCATTTTCACTATTTACCACCACTAAAATGGACTATTTATCACCAAAAAATTAAGGCTAAGTTTTTTTTAGCGAAAGGGGGGACAGAACCGCAATTTCTGGAGATAGCTTAAAATTCGGAAAAATGTTGGCATCTTAGCGATAGCGAAAGCTAGAATCCGGCTGCTGGTCAGTTGACTTTTTGATTTCGAAAAGTACTTCATCTGCAAGAAACGCGATGTTTTCAGATCTAAATATTTTAGCATCCTTTCCAAATTGTTTTCCATAAATTTTTTTTCAACATGGTTAACAACCGAAAAAGCCTTTTCTTTTTTCGAACATCCAATCAGCCAAACTTCAAACAACTCACCTTTTGTAATAGCATGATAGCCCAGAAAAAAAAAACATTTTTCTTGAAAACGGTTAAAACGGCGGGTTAAGTAAAATAAAATCAACTCATTGCATCTTAATTTATCCGTTTCCTTTTCCATTTTGTTTGCCGAAAGTTAACAATATTGTAATAGCTTACATAAAATCATAAATTGCAATAAATCAGACAATTTTTGAGGTTATACAAATAAGTCAGTTTTTTTTGCAAACAAATGGTAATAAGTCACTTTCTTAAATAGGGACATAGGTTCTCACTTATAGTTTTGTTTTCCATTAAAAATTTTCCTTTAATTATTCGAACTTTACAAAAAAAGTGCACTTGAAACTTAAAAAATAAACCGGTTGTGCAAACAACGTGTCAATAGTGTAACTTTGGTTAATTGCTGTCTAACGGTGTTTTTATTTTACAAAAACAAAATGGAGTTTCTATTATTTTGGAGTATTCCCTACAGAGTGAGAACAAAAAAAAAATAAAATAAAAAATTTCGCACAGCCAAATGAATCATATGACCTAATGTGCAATAGAACTGAAAGTTAAATTTGTGGTAATGTACTTTTCCAGTTTATTAACTTTATGGTAATTCAAATTTATATTTCGCCTTGCAGATGTTTAACTAAGCGTTTGGCAATAAAAATTTTAAGATTCGCATATGGAAACTCAGAAAAAAGAGACCAAATAAGAACGATCTGAATTGTTCCACTTTTGCACCCTCTTAGTAATTGCTGAAGTTTATAATTCAAAGAGGAGTTCTGGCCAATTTCCTGGAATTTTGTAATCAGGGCGCGTGGAATTTTTGCTGTGAGTGCTTTAAGTGCACATACCAAGCAAAAAAAATTTAAAGTTTGTGCAAAACGGTCAGAAAGTCCATGCTATAAAAGAAGAAATCATATCGGCTAAATGTCCGTTTTATGGTTATCTAAACAAGCGATAAAAAGGCGGGCCTCAGTCTGCAAGGTTAAGAGACCACAAAATAATGCAATTTCCAAGTTAGGCATATTGGAGAGTCTCTGAATACCAATAAACTTTGGTTCCAAATCAAAAATTACTACTTTTTTAACACAAAGGAGTCACTTCCTTATGTAAGACATTGAAACAAGTTCTTGCAGCATAAATATAAAGAGGAGAAAGCCTGCCTTGTTAACCAGAAACATTTTTAGTCAGAAACGTATTTTTGCCAAGAAAATACATTGAATTCGTATTATTTCGAAGCGGGAATTTATAAGTTCTTCACAAACGACCATACAATTCCACCAAAATTGTATAATAATTGATATTTTAACTCTAAGGATAAAATTAAACGTTTCCAGTCGGAGTATTGTTTCAGGTGCTGTGGAAATGCATCAGGGATATGCCTAACACCCGAAGATATTTAAACTATTAGGTTTGTATGTGTACATTTAATGAAGTAGGGCCGTCTTACGCCTTAAAGAGCAAGAACTGTGGTAAAATCGATGGTAAAAAGAAAAGTGTTAATAAATGAACATTTTAAAAGAACTTGGCAATTAACGGATTATCTAAGGGAGCTTTATGGGTCTTTACGGATTATCTAAGTTAGCTTTATGGGACTCCGAAATCACTCATTTAAGGATTCCTAAAGGCGCATTTTTTTCATATACATATATTGAAAAGGCACTTTTCTCCCGCGGATATGCTCCTTTGGGACTCTTTTCGGAGCCTCCCTAGGAGCATCAGCGCTCCGCACACGGAAGTCCTAATGGTGCACCCTGCGGACTCCGTTGGTTCGCTGGGATTTAGGTTTTATGAAAAAAAGTTATATAGCATAAAATTATGACAGTGGATCATAGAGTTCGAAAATATACATTTAAAGACCTAAGTCTCTACCTGCCAATTTCAGCGCACTATGCGGCACCGACATATGTACCCAGGTAAATCGGGTAATACCCGGGTAATACCGGGTACCCGGGTATCATCAGCCCCAGTTGTATGTCGTAAACTTTAAAAGCTTAAAAATAGTAAGTACGCCTGGGCCACACTGGAGAAGTGAAACTTACGTTACCTACCCCTATCTAGGTTGTCTCATGACCAGGCATGGGCAGAGACCGAGCACACGCTCAAAGAGCATAACCATCACGTGTACGTATACAAGCAAGAGTATAACGATGAGAACGCAGCAGCATGCAAAATGAATTAGGCACACTAACACATTCTCACTTTTAGCGATCGCTTGTTTGTGGTAGTGCCCACCTCTGCTCCAGAGAACAGCTTTGAGTATGATCGAGCCTTTTTGATCACACTCACTAAAAATCAAGCACAAGCGAACGCACACTCGGCTACTATGTGTTCGATCGAGATGCATACCCGACAGCTGCTTTGGTTACGAACGAGTCTGTTCGATCACCCTCGCTATAAATTGAGCACAAGCGAACACCACACTCGGACACCCGCAGCTAACCCGAAAATTTGTGTAGCAATGAAACGGACACCCGAACATTGCGATAAAATGCAGGACAACAAAGAAATTTAAGCTGAAGGTAACTGGCGCCAATATGTTCCCACAAAGCATACGAAAATGTTGTTGCTTTGTGCTTGTGCATACGCAATGAAAAAATTAGAAGCGAAGTAGACAAAAATGTTTTTGCATCTATTTCGTATAGTTTCGCGTGGAAAGCTGTGTGTGTATATATTAGAACACAGCCTAAAACTATGTAGGTACATAAGTACTTTTACAAAAAATAAATGTGCACCGAGTGTATAGGGCTTGGGAATTGCCGATCTACACACATTTATACCTAAATGGATGTAGGCGTCGTGATGCCGCATTTTGTATGAGCAAAAATATAAGAAATGGTTAAATGTACACTTAAACAAACTACCGAAAAATTCAACCTTCTCTTTACCCTCTACGCACAAAAACTAAGAACACCGCGATGAGAAGGCAACATTTTTTGTAGAAACAAAAACGTCATAAGCCAATCAAGAAAATTTTGTGCACACTCGGGTTGAAACTCGAACACCCGGGTATATTGAGCTGCAAAGCACCCGAACCCAATCAAGTATGTATGAAAAGCAATCGGGTGTTGTGGCCAACATGTTCGTCTTGAGCTCAGTCGATAACGAACAATACTTCTGCTCGTATACAGAGAACGATGCAAAACGGGTTTTGTTAGATGATCGAGTGTACACGAAAATCATGCACCCGCTGCAGATGTCTGCTCTGCTCATGACCATCGCGTGTACGTACACAAGCAAGAGCGTAACCATGAGAACGCGGCAGCATGCAAAATGAATTAGGCATACTAACACATTCTCACTTTTAGCGAACGCTTGTTTGTGGAAGTGCCCACATCTGCCCATAACCAATATACGTACAGTAAAACCCACTTAAGTACCTCACGAACTATGTCAGCTTTTTGAGGTACTTAGGCGGGTTGGGTACTTAAAAGAACCCACTTAAGTGCCGTACTTAAGGGAACACTTAGGCGAGTACTTAAGCGAACGTAATTATTCATGTAGCTACAACTTCTTTTTAACTTACGTAACTAAATCTCTGAATAAAACATAAACTTTATGAACATAAACAAAAGCTTTATTAAAAAATAAATAAAGCAATGTTTTGTTATTTTTACAATAATCCAATTCTTTAAAAAGTGATTTGCCGCTTATGTTTATTAATTTTTAAGATTTGTCAATTAAAATACAGTTCATTCCCTAACAAATACCACGAAACTTGCATGTTGTTACACTGACTTTGGCAATTAATATCGATTGTCTAGCACTGCCACTGAATTTCAAAATATGTAACTACTTTAAAAATTTTAAAAGAGCACTTAAAAGGGGAAAATAATAGGTAAAATGGTAAATGATGTACGAAAAATTTAGGTACTTAGGCGGGTTGGGTAAATAAGCGGCGAGGTACTTAAGGGAGGGATTTTCTTCAGATTACATTAAAAAATTCATGGTACCCAAAAATGATGGTTACTTAAGCGGGTTAGGTACTTAAGCGGGTGGGTACTTAAGCGGGTTTCACTGTATGTAAACACATACATCTGCTTTTGCTTAAGGTTATATTTTTTGTCTTTTTTCTATCTAGATCCCTACCTCTACCCTGTTCGTTCTAATTACATTTATGTTATTCTGTTTTATTTTTATCTTTATACTCTATCGATAGTAACATCCAGCAAAGTGTCGATAACAAAACAGATGAAAATATAGACAACAAAATGGATAAAAATATCGATAAAAAAATAAAAATAAAAATCGAAAAAAAATCTATACAAAATCAAAACAAATATCGATAACAAAATCGATAAATATATCGGTAAAAAATTCGATAAAAATATCGATAGCAACGTCGAAAAACAATATCGTTAACAAAATCGATAAAATATCGATAACAAATCTATAACAAATTCGATTAAAAGAAACGATAACGAAATCGGTAGGTTGGCTTTTTGATGCTTTGGTGTTTTCGCAAAACTATCCCGAATTTCGTTATGAAACTTGTCAGGGATGTTAAGAAAAGTATATACACTGAAGAACAAAACTGGAACAATAAACATTAGGTCAAATGAATACATTTTATGTGCAAAATTAATAGCAGCTAAAATGTTGCATTATATTAATGTAAAAAGATGGCAAACGTTAAAAAAGTGTAAAGGCAGTAAAAACAAGTAAGAAAGTCTAAGTTCGGGCGGAGCCGAACATTAAATACCCGGCGCAAGTATTAAATAAATGTTTTTTCACCTTTCTGAAGGTTACCGCTGAATGGTAATCCAGGGTGTATCAATTTTGAGTAAATTAGCGTCCTTAAATTTCGAAATATCGCAGTTTCAAGCATTTCTGAAATTTACCGTTATATGAAAAGCGGCCGTAATTTTAGTCCGATTTCAATAATTTTCAACGTTTTGCTTTTATGTGGCAAGCACAATAAAAATA
>NW_016159060.1:97026-98288 GCF_001687245.7 Rhagoletis zephyria
AAAGTACAAATTTTTCATATAATGAAACTAGTTCATAGTTTTTCTCTTTTTACTTGTAATATAAACATTTCTAAAAAAAATATATTTTTTGATTGTTCTTCGTATTTTCTGTCTTTTTTAGTGCCTTATTTTGCTTTTTTTGCAATACCTTTTTTTTGCCTTTTCCTGCCTTTTTCGCTATTTTATTTTGCCTTTTTTACAATACCTAGTGCCTTTTCCTGCCTTTTTCGCTATTTTATTTTGCCTTTTCCAGCCTATTTCGTTACTTTATTTTGCCTTTTTTATAGGTTTTTAGGTCCTAAAAATCCGTTCCCTGTTTATCACTCTTTTCACTTTATTAGTATATAGTTTCTAAATAATTTGTTGTTAAATTCTTTGCAGTTTCACTAGCAAAGTTTCATATAAAACACTTAACACTTACCCCCTTATTCTAGAACCAGAATTTTCGTAATCCGTAATTCGTAGCTACGCTACGAAAATCGAAAAATCCACATGCTGCAACCCTTGCGGAAATATGTGCAGCATTGGCAGCTATCAGTTGTTTTTCGAAGACAGCTGAATGAACGAAAACAAAGTGGAAAGGAATTAAAAAAACACTCATGAAATGCTTATTTATAAAATTGTTTGATTTTACATATTTTGAAGGAAACGATAGATTCTATTGCATTTGCAATTATTGCAGCGGAGTAAGAGCGCGAAACCGAATTTATTAATAAGCTAGTGGTCGGAGATACGAAACATTTATTTTAAATAAAAGTTTAATCCCTTGATTACACGTGTATGTTAAAGTTTTTGGTTTCGGGTTATGCGTTTGCACTCAACAAACGCAAATCATTGTACAAATAACTAAACCGGACCCAAGTTTCTAAATAAGGGGCAACAGAGATTCTTTTTTGCTCGTTTTTATAAAGAAGTGGACAAAAATATACGAATATGCGAAAGGCAAGTGTAAATGAACACCACTAATATTTCCTGTTGTAACTCGTTCGTTTTTAGGCATGCCATTGTTACGAATTTCGAAAATACGATTCGGATTACAGCATACAATTTCTGCGATTGGTAGCAAAATCTGAATACGAAAGAGCTGCAGAAATTTTCGCCTGCGGTGCTATAAAAATCTGTATTTCGAAAAACAATGAAAATTTTTAATAAAAAATCGCGCGATTTTTCGTTAAAAATTATTATTTGTACAACGATTTACGTTTGTTGAGTGCAAACGCATAACCCGAATCCAAAAACTTTAACATACACGTGTAATCAAG
>NW_016159061.1:0-29448 GCF_001687245.7 Rhagoletis zephyria
CTACAAGTGAGAAAACTGCGTAATTGCTTTTTCCAAAGGGTCATCAACGATAATGGTGATGGGGTAAGCGCAATTGGATACTCGCTGTGCTTTATTCTTATTAATCGTAAAAGTTCACACGGAAAGTGCGAAATTCGTAGAATTTTTTCAATGCTTATGAATTAATACATTCAATGCTTTTACTATTAAAAATTTGATACAGCACGGAATATGAGTTTTAATTTTGAATAATTTTTTTTTATATGCTTTGGTGACTATAATTCGAGAATTTGCGCATGAATGTGGGTACAAAACTTGGCGTCTCATGGGAAAGCCAATGTACGTACACTCATACCTACGTACAGTTATACATACATATCCAGAACCGAGTTATTTTGTGTCATTTAAAGTCTTGGCCATTTTGATAACAAATTTGATGTCTTGTTTTACCTTCTTAGACTTTTATTATTCTATTACTGCCATACTAATTTACGTATTCAAAAAACCTAAGTTTTTTGATAACAAATTTGGCGTGTTACTTTGGGTACCTTTTGTTCCTTTTATCCCCTCAGTACAAACGAAGACATTCAAAAATCAAAGAAAAGTGCTAAATGAAAAGTGCGCTCCAAATATTATTAGCAATAATAGCGACTACTTAAATTTCATCGAATAATTTATCTAAGCTAAGCCTCTCACAAAAATATAATTGCCATTCGGAGTCGTCGTAAAATTATAGGACCCTCCTCTTTGTGTGAGGAGAAGAACCTCGACCAAACATTATTATTATTATTCAGCTTAAAAAATGGGTGCTAATAGATTAGATTGGACTAGACTTAGAGAAAGCAGCAGGTCACTTACCGCGACCGCATACCATCTATTATAAAATACCTTTTTTTGGTTACTGGTCTTCTTGGATCAAGGTATTATTAAAGTGTCTCGCGAAGTCCTTTGGCTGAGTGCCATAACGTACTTCTAGGTATTGTTATTCTAGGAAGCGATGTCTGTGAATTGTAAGGACTTTGCAGTGACATAATATGCTCTGCTATTTCCTGTTTTTCGTGACACAACCTGCACCTGATGAAAGTTAACCATTCCTTTATTAGACAAGTGTTTCACTACCGTGAAGTGGTTATTAAAAAGCCTTTAACGATTCTTATTTCATGCCTACTAAAGTGAAGCAATGTTTTGGTTCTCGTTGGTGATAAAACACTTTGTCGGTTTGCTACATTCCGTACTTGTCCAATAATGTTGTGCGTCCATCTTAACCCAGATACATATAATAGTTTCGCCTGACAGAACTTTATGGCGGACCAATAAAGGGTCTTGCCAATATAAGTCCCCGTGTAGCCCTTTTTCTGGCGGGCATGTCTGACGCTTAATTGTATAAAAAGACGAAAGCAGTCCCACCCCAGCTTCGAAGTACATAGCGTCATAAAAGACAAAGTTAACTCGCCCCGTGCTAGTAAAAGGAGCCTTCTGAGTTGTGTCTCGTAGACTTCGCACCAGTGATGCCTAGTTAGGTTAGTCGTTGTAGTTTGCTGAGCGGGGTCTGCGCGTACTGTACGTCTGTCTTATTCCTGTTACTAGTTTGGGTCTGATACCTCAGTTTCGCCCTATTACTTTCTGGAAGGTCCAGCTGAAATCCCTGGCCTTTGAATAGCTTTATCAAGGATAAATACTTAATATTTGACATTTTTAGAAAAGTATATCTCTATTTTCTTTGACTAAAAAGTTTTAGATATCCGTGATTTTTCCTTTTATTGGTGAAAAATAACTATATTGGGTCTTATTAGGGTTAACGGTTAACCAGTTTTTACTATAATATTTGGCGATTATGTTCAGCACATTCTGTAAGAGGTTATAGATAGTGTCTTCAGCCCTATCTCAGATCAGGATGACAAGGACATTCACGCATCCCTGAACATCGAAGCTCTCTTCACTAAGAAAGCAGTTCGTCTGCTACATACAATGAACTTGTTCTAGGATGGTTGGTTTGGAACCGGCATTTGGTTACGACTTTGCAACGGACGCAATTGTCTATTAGAGAGTGTTATCGAAAACTACCTTTACTTGGTTATTCATGGACTTCTCAATATTTCTTTTGAGAAATATTGAAGAACATATTGTTTCTTATGCAAAGAGTTTCCTGTAAGAAAAATCTCCTTGGTATGTCTATCTACGATCATTTATATGGTTTTAAGTAGAGTGAATGTACGGCTGATGGGTCGGTTTGATTTTAGTTGGTTTGGAAACGACCCCACGAGAAGCATGCCCTGAAAAGCAGTAAAAAAGATCCCGCGCGAGAAGTTCGTTTCGGAGATGAGAAAGAAAGATGCCATCTGCTCCAGGTGTTTTGAAGGGCGCTNCGCCGCGTGCCAAGTTTTTTTTTTTTGGGGAGATGAGAAAGAAAGATGCCATCTGCTCCAGTTGTTTTGAAGGGCGCTGAGCCGGATATATAAAATTTTTTTCTATGCTCATTAAACAGGTTTTAGGCGATTCTCCAATCCTTTAAGTTTTATGCCAGTTTGCATGTGGTTGGGTCGGGTCAGGTTGTGCTCAGCAAGTTAATAAATTCCTTTCTTCTTCGCTAGAGTGCGTTTTTTCAAGGGCTCTGTGGATTTTCGTGCATGCTGTAATCTCTTTATTGTAATCAGAAGGGTATGTTTATTAATCTCTCATTCACCGGTGCGGTAAGCTCTTTTCAGCTTTTGCTCTAAGTTATACCAAGTCTGGCTATGGGTGCAGACAAAAATTGCTGTAGGAAAAAATGTAGACGTACGTGCTTCGAATATCCGGGATAGGAAGTATTTAAGCCACCACTTTTGCTTAGAACATTTTACGTTTAGTTTTCTGAGCCTTAATGCGAGCTTAATTACAATACTTTCACATTGTTAAATCTTTATTTATACATACTACATAGATATGTGTAAAAACGAATTTATGAAATTAAATGATTTTTATTATTTAGGTACCTTGAAGGCATATCGTACAATGTATATCTACCAAGTTCTAGTTTTTCATTGTATTTAAAATTAATAACGAAATTTGTCTTTTCTTTTATTTGCAGTTTTTAATACAAGTGTTTAATAACTAGACGACACAATTCCCACCACAACTGAGTGAGGTAAGTGCAGATTTAGAGTTCCCATAAAAAATGCATGCAAATTGATTTTTTTCCTAATATTTTAAATGAAATAAAACATTATCCAAAAATAATAGATCCATTCACTAAAGCTCATAAGAGCTGCATTTAAGTTGTGAAAAATGTGTGTGTTTGTGTATGTACGTTGTTGACTTGAAAGCAAGCAAAGTGGAAAATGAAAGGAAGGAGGTATGTAATATCTCGCATGCATGCTTTTATGTATGTAAATATGTATGTATGTAAGTAAATATGTACGATACGTATAGAAATGTATGTGAATATGAATCGCATTGATTTTTGACATTTTTTTTTGTCGAAGGTGTTTTGCATTCTTTCCATATAAATTGTTAAAAAAAAAAAGATTTTGTATGGAAGAGACTGCGTGAAAAAAATTGCCAAAAATCAACGGTAAGTCGTAGCTTATTAAAACGTGTACTTACTATAATAAAATGATTGGTCTACAAATCTGCATACTCAAAATCAATCAGATTGAAGAGTTGAAAATTTGCATGAAATTTTATGTTTTTTGTTGTAGAATGAACCAAATTTTTATAAAAAATTGGAGGAAAAATATTAGAATAAAAATTGTTGCATTGTGAAAAATTTGTTGTGCCAATACTTTCTTCCGGCAGTGTGTGTCATTTTCACCATTTCTAAAGCTAAAACGAAACGCCTCGTATATAATGTGGGGTCGTAAATAGCAAAAATACATCGATGTATTTCTTTGATTCGCTACATCGCAAAGTACATCGATATTTTTTGATACATCGAAGGGCGACATCGATGCATCGATTTGCGTAAGATTTTTCAGATATTATTTCACAGCAAGGCCGTATTTAAATAGAAATTGATATCCAAGCTTTTCTCAAGTGGAAAAATCAGATTATTTTGCATACAAAAAATGTTACCTTTTGTTAGAGAATGGGTTGGTTCTCAAATTGAGGTACACTTGAAAATCAACATTGGACGCTGGAATTTGTATTGGATCTTCACTTGATCTGAGTGCGCAAAGATCATTGCCACAAATTGTTGATTTCCAGAGGGTTGGGGTTCGAATTCCATTGCCGGCAACATGCTAATTAAATATTTTGTTTTTTTGTTTTTATCTTAATTATGAAAAAGCATCCGTGAATGCTTCATTTTTATATGCATATGCATATTTGAATTGAATATTTTCTACTATACACTTAGGTCTCTTTTTATGCGTTTTTTCCAATGCGGATTTGAAATTAGGCGTTTTTTCAAACCATTTTTTCGCTGTAGCGATTTTGCTTTTTTTGAGAGTTTTTATGACTATTTTTTTAAAGTGTAAGAGACAATGCTTCTGATAAATAATTTGTCTTTGTATTTTAACATAATTCATGTATTTATTGTGGTATTTTTTTTTTGGTTGATATACAGTTAAATTTTATTTTTTCATTAATGTTCAGTTTTACATGGAATAACAAGTGTTGAAGTGAAGAAATATATTTGTTTTTTTTTGCTTAATATTGCCTCACTGGATTTTTTTAGAGTTCTTTACCTGGAGTATCTGAATTTATGCGGTTTTTGAAAATGCTGGAACGCTTCCCCTGTGTTTGTATAAAAGTAAATAACATTTTAATGCGGATTTTTTTATCCGGCTTTCTGAGGAACGCATTTACGGCATAAAAAGAGATCTAAGTGTACGGTACTTTCATTGAAATTTTTAGTAATATTAGTAATATTACGTTCAAATTGGCCCAATTTAAATTGTTAAATAAAAAAGAGCTTTTTATGATTCACATTGAACATTTTGAGTTAATTTTGACGGTTGTTTGATTTCAAATAAAAATTTAAAAAATATTCAAAATCAATTTTTTTGTGTTTAAATTTGTTTCGTGCGTATGTCTGTTTCATGATATTAACGCATACGGTTTACTTCAAAATGTTTAGTTCGTATGCACTATTTATCTCTGCGTACGATGCGGCCTGGTGGGAAATGGCTACCCCGTCGGAAATTCAATTACTTTGAAAGCAATTTAAAAAGTACTTTTTTACCAACCACAAGTAGTTTGAATTCTTCCTTTTTGCTTGTAAGCTACTAACTTTATTAACAAGGTGATGTCCTAAAACCAAGCTAATTATCCGACGCTGCATATGTTCCAACTACTTTAAAAAATTCATAAACTGCACAAATAGTTTGTTGCCAACTACTTTTGAAGCAGAAAACTTTCTGATGCAACACTGCGCCGAATTGGCTTCCAAATGAGTTAAATGATTTAACTGGTCTAATTTTCCAACAACAATTGCATGCTATTTAACTTGTTTATGAACATGTTTTGTTCATTTAACTGGTTCAAGCCCATTTTACATGCTCAACTTGTCAATTTGAACATATTATAAGATCAAAAAATTTAAATAATCTTTAAAATCGAAGACCTCAAAAACGGTTAAGTTTTGGACAGCTTGTCATATAAACAAGTTAATCAGAAATGACTTGTTTAATATGTTATGACAATAATATGCAAACAGAATTGATGTTGTAAAACAATATATAATTTTATTTTTAGCTGTGAAAGCGTAGCAACATTTACATATTTTATCCCTTTAAATTTCAGTAGTGTTCATATGTAAGAGGACATTACAAAAATACAAATCAATTGAAAGTAATAAAAATAACTGTTATTTTATTAACGTTATTATACAATAATGTTAAACGCTCTTAGCGCCGTAGTGTATGCAATGATTTTCCCGAAACTTGTTGCTTTTACACTGTTCTCTTTTTTCAAGTGATGTAGTGATGACGTTTTTATGTACATAATGTCATGTTTCTTCGTTTGCATAGTTTTTTCGAACAAAGCAGCTTTTGGAATTTTTAATGACAGCTTTTAATTAATTTAATCAAACATTGCCACCTATTTTGCGGTNGTGTACATAATGTCATGTTTCTTCGTTTGCATAGTTTTTTCGAACAAAGCAGCTTTTGGAATTTTAAATGACAGCTTTTAATTAATTTAATCAAACATTGCCACCTATTTTGCGGTTAAAAATTTTTACACCAAGGTAGCCACATATTATTTTGTTTACATAAAAATTCCCGATGTAATTTTTCATTCCGTGTATTTTAAAAAGTTTAAAGTTTTTTCAACGAGATTAAAAAAAATATATCTACGATTTCCATATGTATGTGGGTACATACATACATACATATGTTGTAAGTAAAAAGTGTGTTTGTTCAGCTTTCATTGAATGTGTGGTTTGATAAATGGAAACAATTGCACTACGTAATTATGTAAGTGTGAATGAATATACATTAGATTGCATCACTCTCGATACAAAAAATTTCGGTACTGTTTTTCTTTGGACTTATAAAACGTATTATATTTGAAGACTTGCACCAAAATATTTCGGAAAATAAATATGTATATATCTGTTTTTTTTCCGCGACCTTTATGATTTTAATCAAACAATCGTTTTCAATGCCGGCTCGAGGTCAGGATGCTTATTGTATTAAAACACATGAAATTCGTTATTTTCCCAATTTATTTCAAATATATTTTATTCATAAAAAACGTAATTTTTTGGGGTATTTTCAAATCACTGCAGCTAACGTAAATCTTAATATTTTTCCGAATTATTTTGGTGCAAGTCTTCAAATATAATAAAATTTGTACTCCCGGCTGAAAAACAGCAACTTTATTTGGTGGTGCAGTCTAATGTACATAAGTCTTGTTTTTCTCAAATGCAGGCAAATTTATCAGAGAATACAAAAAGTTGAATAAATAAAATATAACCACATAATTTAATATTCTACATAATTAATAAGTTAAGAGCAGCTTATATTTAACGATATTATCAGTACAATAGAGCAAACATTTCACATCCAACGAAACATTTCTACAACTAACATTGAGTTAGAAAAAGCGTTCGATGGCGCACAGTGGGAGAGTCCCATACATTTTTTGGAACAAATTTTAAGGAGTTGGCGTGGGGCTTCATTTTTGCATATGCAGCTTTTATGGAAATACATAAAATGGGCAGATTGATGTAAAGCGTACGAACCTAACTTTCTAACTGAATAATTTTCTACTGTTTTAAATTAAATAAATATATATGTACAATGTATATTATACATACATATACATGGGAGGAAAACTTCATTTAGATATTTCTATTTGTAACCTACTTCTGTCCTCTTTCATTTGATGCCAAATTTGTTTAATTTGGATAAGCGGTTTTTATTTATTAGCAAAGGACTTTCAGTAAGGCCTTAAAAAATATTTGGCCAAGTTTAACTGTTATTACTGGACTAAAGAATAAAAGCAAGGGTTTTTTTTGGTAATTTTTGAAATTTTTTCCAAAAAGTTCGAAAAATAACCAGCATGCAGGATTCCTGTCCAGGAGGTCCTGTGGTCAAATGAACATTGGTAACCTAAATCTGCGACAATACTTTGCCGGGACTCTTATAACATTGAAAAAAATAACTGTTCTTTTCGGTCTCTGTTTCTGTTAGAATGATGTTCATTTCAAATCTCCGTTACTTTAAACAAACATTAATTATTAAATATTTTTGTATACATAAATATGTATTCGGTCGCTTAGCTGTATTTGCTTAGTTTTAAAACTCGAAATTTTATTTGCTTCCAAATTTCGTAAAACCGGATCACCCAAAGTAATGAATACCAATACGCAGCATAGATAAGTAATGAATATAAATAACTGAGTAGTTTTTAAATATGACCATCACAAATATGATATAGTGATTCGTTTAGAACAAGCTAACTGGACAAAATTATTTAATTATAGTTTATGATTCATATGACTGTATCTCTAGTCACGTTATATACGTACATATTATGTAATAAAAGCGTAATCGGGGCTTGTCTATATATAAAATCTTATCTATATGGGCAAACATAAAAAACAAGTAACTTTTGTGTTATTTAGCTTTATTTTCATTATTTTAAACTATGAGACATTTATTTTCATATCGGTGGTGTTACACTTTCGATTGGCTTCAAAATTTTTTATAGGTTTTATACATCAAATAAGCTAACACGTATTCGAGGATTTTTTATATATTTTTTTCGTCGGAGATATGATCTGTCAAAGATTTGATTTTGTCATGGTTCTGACTAATCATATACTTCTTCAAATCGTTATATCTCGGGTTCAGCTCATCGTAGAGATATCATCTTAACGTCGTTTTAAAGTTAAAGAAACGGGCTTCAGATTTCTTTATATAAGATGGTCATAATTGTCTCAACGCTAACTTAGCTATTAACAGTTGAACTTTTTGAAGTTGATTTGCATAGTAAAGACCAGTAAATTAAGGGTATAATATTATACTATGGTAATCCTCATTTAATTCTCTATAAAAAACATGGTCCAAAAAATTGACTATCTTTAAAATATTTTTTTTTTTTTTTTTGTAACGAGATGATTTATTTTTTGAGAGTTATATAGATATAGAGAGCTATATTTAGCAATGTATTAAAATCGGTTTTTTACAAAAATCTAAATTTTATTGCGGATTCCGGTAGAATACCTATCCAGAAATAATATTTGTACAGCAAGATTTTTCATTAAGGTGACAAAACCCCTAAGACTAAAGTTAGAACGCAGATTTTATTGCGGATAGCTTATATGTTACAGTGAGCCTTATTCAATAATTTTCAGGATTAGTTAAGAAAATCTTAGAAAATATTCATGTGCAAAATTCTAGTAAAATAACTTTAAAATTGAGGGGGCTATTTATAAAATAATTAAAATTTTATCAAAAATTTCAAGTACCGTTATCTCGAAAACTTCAACCAATCTGGCAAAACGGGAGACGTTTTTGAATTTAGAAGGTCCCAATTGAGTGAGCTCAACTATCAAAATCTTTTCTCAAATTTACAATTTCCTCAGCATAATTTGAACCCAAATTATTCTAAATATTTGTCAGCTACACTTGATAGCAGTCAAAATGTATTCAACAAAGTGTGATTGAATTTAACATTGCTCTCGGAAGAACCATCATATAAAGTAAAATTAAAAAAATTTTGTATGAATTTTGAATCGATTGTTTATTTTTTTTTTTTGGCCTAATAGTGACTTTGTACATCGATGACGCGGGTTCGATCCCTGATGAAGTCTAGAAAAGGAAGTCTGATGAGGAGATTTGGTGATCTCCGAAATTGCTGCTATAATTTTTACCATTTTGCCTAATAAAATAATCGTGGTAAAAAGCTCAATAAAAATATTTAAACCAAATTATTCTATTTGAGCGATCAAAATGTTTTTTCCTCGTCTTACTTTTGAAGCACTTGATGAAAATGAATTACACTAAAATTTATCGATTTATTATATGATTGCGAATAAAATCGTATAGGCCACATGGTAGGGTTTGCCCACAAATTAAACAAAAAATTACATATTTTTTTGGAAATGTACCTATTTTTTAGATTTGCCCATATAATTTATTTTATGTAACATTTAAAATCATATTAATGTCAGAGACAGATACCACCTCCGACCAGTGCACCATATTTCCTTTGATTTATTTACACATATACTTAGTTTAGTCTATTCCCTGTGGGGAAAATCTCTAATTCTGAGCTAGTGCGCTTCTAGTACATTTAGACCCAATACTGGTTCGCGATAAATCTCTTTTGCATGCAAACAACTGGCGAATTGAACATGCCGATGTCCTAGGAAGTGTCAATTCCCCTTCGCTGCATACCTTTTTCGATAGTTCCGAGCTAGTCCTAAACTCTATAGTTCCGAATCAGACAGATGAAAGAAAAAAGTATCATGACTTTTCAATCGTTTTGGTTTTAACGTGTGTGCGATTTTAAATAATTTTCAAAGAAATGTGTTTCCAATTGAAATTAAATTTAATTTAATGATTGTAAGAAATGTACGTTTACATACATTTGGCTGTAGTTGAGTTTGCAGAGGCGCTAGCTATGAAAATGCATCTGTGAAGTGCATAGTGAAAGCGTATTTGAACGAAAAAGCCGCCAAACACATATCTATGTAAATTTCTGTTCTAAATTTTACAGATAAAATCTAGTTCGTTCCGCAGTGAAATAAAATAGTTTCTTAAATGCAACACATTTCGCTGAATTTGAACTGGTCGAGGTCTAGTTACTATCGGCTTGCTTCGTTTTTTGCGATAAAGATCTAGTGGAACTAGAAATTTCATTCACTAGTTCGCGATTTCCCTGCAGGGATTTGTATGTTTGTATAGATATAGGCGATTGAGTATTCGCATATGATTGTGTGTATGTATGTACATAAGTACATTTCCGCAATCGCTTCATTCGTAGTAGCAAAATCGGTGTGAATGCATTTGTCTGCTTCGTATTCATATGTATGTATATATGTACATATGTGTGTATTTGCAATTTCATATAATAACACTACACAACCATGTTCTGCCCTTCATTTCAATTTGTACGTTATGTTATTTATAAATTTACTCTTTATTTTAACGTATAAAAGGTTATTTTAATTTATTTTTACTTTCCTTTCTCCCCTTTTTTTGTACTCACAGCCTGGCATAAATCTCCTCCCGCATAAAAAGCAAAAAAAAAATAAAAATAAAATAAAACTAAAAGCGAACGAAAGAAAGTATAACTGCCATAAAATAGAAAAAAAAAGTAATAAATACGCGTGCACTAAGTCTCTCTGCGTTACAGCAACTAGCAATTTCCGCTTTTATATATACATACATCCANTGTACTCATAGCCTGGCATAAATCTCCTCCCGCATAAAAAGCAAAAAAAAAANGCATAGTGAAAGCGTATTTGAACGAAAAAGCCGCCAAACACATATCTATGTAAATTTCTGTTCTAAATTTTACAGATAAAATCTAGTTCGTTCCGCAGTGAAATAAAATAGTTTCTTAAATGCAACACATTTCGCTGAATTTGAACTGGTCGAGGTCTAGTTACTATCGGCTTGCTTCGTTTTTTGCGATAAAGATCTAGTGGAACTAGAAATTTCATTCACTAGTTCGCGATTTCCCTGCAGGGATTTGTATGTTTGTATAGATATAGGCGATTGAGTATTCGCATATGATTGTGTGTATGTATGTACATAAGTACATTTCCGCAATCGCTTCATTCGTAGTAGCAAAATCGGTGTGAATGCATTTGTCTGCTTCGTATTCATATGTATGTATATATGTACATATGTGTGTATTTGCAATTTCATATAATAACACTACACAACCATGTTCTGCCCTTCATTTCAATTTGTACGTTATGTTATTTATAAATTTACTCTTTATTTTAACGTATAAAAGGTTATTTTAATTTATTTTTACTTTCCTTTCTCCCCTTTTTTTGTACTCACAGCCTGGCATAAATCTCCTCCCGCATAAAAAGCAAAAAAAAAATAAAAATAAAATAAAACTAAAAGCGAACGAAAGAAAGTATAACTGCCATAAAATAGAAAAAAAAAGTAATAAATACGCGTGCACTAAGTCTCTCTGCGTTACAGCAACTAGCAATTTCCGCTTTTATATATACATACATCCAGTTTGCTTTGTGCTTTTTTTATCGCACAAAAGTAATCTGCGCGCTCTCTCCAATACTCACCCACNGTATAACTGCCATAAAATAGAAAAAAAGTAATAAATACGCGTGCACTAAGTCTCTCTGCGTTACAGCAACTAGCAATTTCCGCTTTTATATATACATTCATCCAGTTTGCTTTGTGCTTTTTTATCGCACAAAAGTAATCTGCGCGCTCTCTCCAATACTCACCCACTAGCTCTATTAGACCGCCATCCGACTGCTGCTAGTTCGCCTCCCGCCGGATCCCATACTTACTTGTCGTTGTCTCTACCGCACTGCTGTGCATTCCATTCACGTTATAATGGCTGCACAGCGGTCCCATGTAAGTAAAACTTAGTTGCTTTTGGCTTTGCGCAGACCTTTTTGGGATTTCTTTCTACATACCTACATATAACGAAAAGCAAGTAATAAACGCTCCCGCCCAGCGCCCAAACACAGATTGCAGTTCCAAGCATGCTCAGCATGTAATCAATCTGATGTCCAGAATTTGATTTACATACATTACAATTTCCTTCTATTTTAATTTCACGCATTTTATTTCAGTTGTTTTTTTTTTGTTACTTAGTTGATTATTTGTTATGAGTTTCGTTTGAGTTTTTTGCGAATTTGGTTTTGAAAAAGTTGATATAATTAATTACTGCATGCTATCTTACATTTCTTTGTTTTTATACATACATATATGTATGTGTAAGTAACAGTTTCAAAGCTAATTAAAATAATATAAAAGAGATCTAAAATACGATAAAATGAATTATATAATTTAAGTTAGTAGTTCATTAGACAGGCTCGGTGACCGTATGAAAAAAGTTCGTGATCTGGGCTGCCAACTATCTTTAGATATGACGCGCCATTTTGACAATAAAAAAATTGCGACATAAAAAATTAAAGGTGCCAAAAAGTTCCAAATTTTTAGACTCCTTTTATGTTAATAAAATCATAAATGCACTTATTAGAGATAGGCGCGTCTCTAAATATTTAACTCCAATCTCTCCAATACGCAGTCTAGCAGCGCTGAAGGCAATGGTATCTAAAATAGTGAAATCAGGAATTGCACAGAAATGTCGTACCACGCTGGCGGCACTGAACAATTTTAACGTCACTCTATGCTAGGTCCCCGGACATAGCGATATTGAAGGGAATAAGTCGGCTGACGAGATGGCCAGATGCGGCTCAGAGAAGCCAAGAAAAGAAGCATTAGGAAAACTGATAAATGCAATGTGGCTGCGACTAATTACTTGTGGAACAAACAGGAAGACTGTGCGATTACTACGGCTGCGGCTTAGTAGGAAAAAGACAAGAGACATATTGAAACTCAATAGATCTGCAGTAATAGTCCTTGCCGGCTGCATCACAGGACACAGTACTATAGCACCAATGCTTCAACGGTGGCGAATATCAACAAGTACTCTTTGCAAAGACTGCCCCATTATGGGGATGAGGAAGAGTCAATTGACCAGTTTCTGTGTCGATGTCTAGGTCTACAGGAGAAGTGCCTCAAGCGCTTGGGTTCACGCTTCTTCATTCGTCTGGGCGAGATGGCGAAGGTGGAACTGTTGGATCTTATCGGATTTATTAGGGATTCGTGGAGGATCATTACTATACCAAATGCTAAAATTTGAGTCTTATTCCGGTCGCATTGCAGAATTTTTACTTTTTTTTGACGTGATGTAATGTACATACGTCTGTTGGATGGCATGAACACACCCGGTCGTAGATTATATACAAAATTAGTTTTGAAATTATCCACCACAGCCTCTGTGTGTGTGTCGTATACGTATTTTTTGGTAAAGAATTATTGCAAATATCAATTCTAATGAATTAATTTCAGTATTTACTGATTTATCGAAGATTTTATATTTCTCCAAATTACCGTTATTGTCCGATTTTAAAAGTTTTCAGCCGTTTGGAATGATTTGTTATGACCAACAACTGTGCCAAATTTCGATCAAGTTGGTGGAGCGGTTAACAAGATATACACATGTAATCATAAGTGGGCGTGGCTACGCGCATTTTCCAAAAAGTTATAATATTCTTGTTTGTAGTCTAAGAATCATTGTAAATATCAATTTTGTGTGAATAAGCATCAGTAGTTACTAAAATATCGCAGTTTGCGGATTTCTGAAAATTACCTATATGTGGGAGGTAGGCGCGGTTATTGTACGATTTTGCCCATTTTCAATAGCATCTGTCCTACGCTAGAAAGAAGTACACATGTTTCTTTTAGATATGTACATTTTTTCTAGAGTTATCGTGTGTACAGGCGGACGGATGGTCGGGGATACAGTCACCACTTAAACGATTTCTTTTTTCATTGTGATCATTTATGTATACATTTGTTTATATCTATTTTAATTCATTTTGGCTGCTACATACAACCAAACCAAACAAGTGCGTCCGGGTATAAACACGAGACACTGTCAGCAAAGAAAAAAATCTACGCGATTCTTTAGCAAGTTAAAACTTGCACTTTATTGTACTAAAAATTATTGGGCTATAAAACTGCATACTCAAACACTTTCTAGGGAATCTTTAAAAAAATATATAAAAAACCATTATTTGACAGATATTTCGAAATTGTAAGGCCCTGGGGCGACCGTAAATATTATCCGATCGGAAACAGATTTAACACGGGGAGATGTGATCATGTGCGATGACTTTTCCGCACTATTAGAGTTTCCAAATCGAAAAATAAATTTTTTTCGCTTCACCCTAATATACATATCGAATTTGTGCCGTGGTTTAGCAATGCAAATGGTGTTTTATTCGTTTAACTACTTAGGAGTTGTTACGTATTTCATATTTTGTAGTCCAACACTTACTAAATCTTTAGATAAAATGTTAATTTGAAAGCTTGAAAATGTTCCCTACAGAATAACTGAAAATAATCCGGAATAATTATGTTCTAAGGCACGTTATTGCTAAATTAAGAACCACAAAATTTTAATTTGCTCTACTGAAATATATGGACTTTTGAGTTGTGTCGTTATTGCAGAGGACCATCGATATGCAAAGTTTAATGGCCAAAAATTACAGAAAAGAAAACTTTGAATCAATTGTATGCTTAAAATTAACCTAATGTTGAGTTAGTAAAATATCGAAAGCTACATTTTTGCCGATGTAAGCTATTTGCCATTTTCAAATTTTTTTAGGAGAGTTAGATTTTTTCTTCCATTACAAATAAATCCAAAACCAAAAACAGATTTCACTACCATTGAAATTTGCAAATGTTGGTGCTTACGAAATTTCTCTTTGTTAAACTAACTGAAATTAACAAGAATTTTTTGCTTTGTGTTTTTGTCTGATTTACTTACGGTTGGATAGATACATTTGCTAGTTTCGTTCCAAGCAAACTAACAAATTTTAAAAGAGAAATACTTTCATACATTAATACANTATTTTCAAATTTTTTTAGGAGAGTTCGATTTTTTCTTCCATTACAAATAAATCCAAAACCAAAAACAGATTTAACTACCATTGAATTTTGCAAATGTTGGTGCTTACGAAATTTCTCTTTGTTAAACTAACTGAAATTAACAAGAATATTTTGCCTTGTGTTTTTGTCTGATTTACTTACGGTTGGATAGATACATTTGCTAGTTTCGTTTCAAGCAAACTAACAAATTTTAAAAGAGAAATACTTTCATACATTAATACAAACACAAATGAATTTCCTGTTGCAATTTGAAATAAACTCAAAGAAATCATGTAATATAAACATTTAGGTTAACCAAAATGGCGGAAATAGTTTGGACGATGCCACAGCAAAACGAAACGAAAATTTACGAAAACTTTTTCAAGCGAGCAAAAAAGCAACAAAGGCCACAAAGTTGCAACGTGGCTATAGTGAAGAAGGAGTTGCGAAATTTAACTACAACAGTACCACAGCACTGCACATCAGCCAGAAGGATGTTTCAAACTGCGACAGCTATGATGATAATAATGTTCACACTGATAACAATGAAGTTCATGATACTCCTTTCGACACTGCTGCAGGCAGTGGCAGGTGGTCACGCAACCAGCTTTGGAAACAAAGCAACGGACAACTTGCCAGTGGTGCTGCCCATGTCAAAGCAGCTACCTCAACTGCTGTCAACGCTGATTACGACAGCGGCAATATGCGTTCGAGACGTGGCGAGAGTCGCATACGGCGCTGGAGTATAAGAAGCAGTAGTGTGTCGGGAGGTGAACACAGGCGACTCGAAGGAAATTCCCCAATGAGCCAGCGACAATTGGGTAAAAGTGTTGTGGACACAAATCAATTGGCGCTGTCAAGCAATCAATCGAAATGGAAAGAAAGCGAACAAGAAATGCAAAGTTACTACAGCAACAGTTACAGCAATAAAAATAGCAAAATTAACAATGTTGAATGGTTAGAAAGCAATGTAAGTCAAAAAACAAAAGACTATAACGAGCACTATGGGACTAACTTTGGAAACTGGCATGGCAGCAATGGTGGTGAAGCGGAAGAAGAAGAAATAGATAGAGGATTTGACTTGGACTTCGTTGATGATTTTACAGTGGCTTCTTCTGAACCTGAGGAAGAGGAGGATGATTTGTGGCATGCGAAGTATGAGCACAGTGCAGGAAATCAAACCGCCAACTCATATACCACGTCACGAACCGCTGCAACACCTTTAAGTGCACACAGCGATTGGTGGCAGCGACGGGATCAGTCAGACTTGGGTGAAACAAAACGCGCCAATTCAGTAGCAATGATTGCGAATATAACACCAACCACTGAGAATCGAACAAATGTCAGATATAGCTGGACACCAAAGGAGTTGCAGGATAGTCCCGCAGCCGAGTATGTGTCTGGTAAAGTGAGATGCAATTCAGTAGTTGCTGACAATGACTGGACACGAATCGATGACGATGGCAGTTGGACCAACCAGAAGGTGCCTTCTGGGAAAGAAGAGGTCATCGGGCCAACGGCTGATTTCAATGAAAGTTATGAGGCTGCAGCATGCAATGTCCTGTGGCAGTCACATAAGTTGTCACAAAGCGACGTTGGAAAAATAGCAACATCAGATTCACCACAACGGCTGTTAAAGCCGGAATTGCAGTCTGCACAACGGCGGGGGCAAACTCCTACCTATAATGCTAGCCACATTTCAGCGCTTTTCAAAACACCGCTTGTGAAACGAAAGCGTGGGCAAAGCGTGGACCGTTTGGGTGTAGGTGTGCATACCACAAACGAACGTTGGATGTCTGAAAAGGACATAAACATGAAAATTGCTAACGGTTTGGGAAGAGTTGTGAATGCGACAGCTAAACCACGAGTATCGGTCGCAACAGCAGATGAACCGACGCAAAGCAACAATAATAGCTGTACAAATAATTTTACTGCGCTTGACGAATTGCGGTGGCAGCAAAAGCCACAGCAGCTGCATAATTCGGTGTACAATGTGCAACAACAGAATTGGAGTGGGAGTGGCTGCAATGAATATGAAGTTGGTTCAGGCGAAATGCAGCATCTAAGGTAAATGTGCTGGTGGAAAATTGGCAAATTAACATTTTTTATGTTGAGTTTTGAGGAATGCAATTAATTCAAGCAATTCTTTTTCGTGTTAAAATGGCATGGAAGCCAAATGCTGTTATGGTGTCAGAAAACTTTCAGTAAGGGAAAATTATTTCAAATTAGTTAAAAAAAACTGAAATGCATGAGCTGTTAAACACACTAACGGAATGCGAATTTTCAGGTGAAATCTCTGTTTTATGAACAAATGCTAAATAAATAATCATTGACACTTCTCTGCTGAAATCACGTACTAAGTAAAAGTATTAGGGGTGTTGTGCACATTTTTCGTGACAAATATACTTCTTCACTATCCGTGAAGAGGCGATTAATTTATCGGGAAGCTACATACATATAACGAAGACAAATGAGTAGGAAGACCGAAGGAAGGCAAGCTCTTGTGGCTGCCACTTTTTGTTTTGCAGAAACCGATTATATTAGGATCATTCCACGTAAAATAGGAAAACGACAAAAATTTAAATATGCCCTAATTATCTCTATTTCATTAACAGCCTCGTTTTAAATGACTAAATTTCATTATTCTGTTGAAAAATATTAAAAAATAAAAAAAGAAGTTGTAATTTTTGTGTATGGAAACTTTTATTTCATCAATAATCACTTTACACCAACTTTGAAATACTTTTTAATTTTTCTATAAAGATTGTATAAATCATATTTTTATTGAAAACGAAAGCGTACACTGAGGGAAATAATACATAGTTCAAATGAATACTTTATATTTGATTATCGTATAAAAATGTTCGTATTTAAAAATAATATTTTCATACAAAAATGTATTACCCAATAAACATTGGGCTTGGTTAGATATTCGAAAATTATTGGAAAACCAATCTCTTGAAGTGAATTGATGAAGTGCGGATTTTTGTCCGTTTACTGATATTCCATTTTCGGATACTTTGACGATCCGTTTTCCCACTTAAGTGTGCGGCAGTAACGTACGTTGTTACAGACAACAGTATTTGAAAGGGTTACGTTTTCGGCTGTTTTCTTTTTTGAAATTTGTCTGATTGAATTTTTCATTAAATACGCCTTCCTTCTGCACTTCAGAGATACTTTTTCGTGGTTCGAAAGAAATAAAATTAGGCAGCGTCTGATGGAATTCGGCACCTTCTGGAAGTTAACAAATAGCGGCGCACTCCTCTACACGCTCAGATACTGCGACTTACGCATGCATGCTTTCAAATGTTAAGCTTGAGCAAATAAAATACAATTGTTGCTTTCAAATGACATCATCTTTTTCGAACGTAGAAATCGGTTGTACACATTTATGAAGTATGCATGCTGTATGAGTGAATTAGTGTGAACAATTCATGCGTAGTCATGTATTTCCACAAATAAATCCAATTCTAGCCAATTGCAAGCGAACGTACGTTGTTGTTGTTTTAAGTACACTTCTTGATAAATTTGAAGTGGAATTTTTGTAATATTTTCAGTCTTGTACAAAAATTTTAGTGAACGGATGTGTTGTGTGATAATATTTTCAGCACTAGCAGGCTTTTACAAGATATGCATTTGCATATGTAAATGCTACTTGTTTGTATGTCACCGTATATTAAAATGTATCAGAAAAGTAGGATTTACATATGGGGATACATATGTATCTTGTAAAATTTCTACTGAGCGACAACACACACATACATACATAGTACATGTATATCCGCGCAAATCGCGTGCTGAGGTGTTGATGGAAATTCAACATTTGAAAGCAAATTTATATGGCCGGGTGTAGCTGAGTGCGCAAAGATGCTTACCACAATTTGTTGATATGCAGAGATGGTCACGGTTCGAATTAGCGATGGGCACGGGACCAAATATTCGATCCCAATCCCGCTCTTCCCGAAATTAAATTTTACGTCCCGAACCCGCGCATCCCGACGTTTTTCAGAATTGTAATTTAAAAATAATAATGAAAGGTCAAATTCCACTGCAGACAACATGCAAATTAAATATTTTTTTTTTTAATTTTTGTCTTGCTTATTCACTTTACGGATGCTTTTTCATAATGAACGCGGTCATTTTAATATGCGCGTAATTGAATTGAATATTTACAGTACTTTAGTACGTTTATAGTACAATCAATAACGTTTCTATTTGAAATTAATATTTTTTCCCCTCAGTGTATAATTGATATTTTGAGAACACAAAAACATCGTTCGTGAAAATTAAGTTTTTTTTTTGCTAAAATTTTACTTTGAGTGCACAAGCGTAAAATAGAATTCTTTTCAGTGTCCCACCAGTCACATTCAATCAAATGATAGCTACATAAAACTAACAAACAGTTTGGCATTTTGGTTAAAGCAAATTTTATACGTTGGTTATCGTTCTTTGTTAAAAAATATATTTCGCTGCTGTATAAGTTCCAAAGACATAGTTAAAATTTAGAATTGATCACATGGAGTAAAATGTCCCACCAGTCACAATGGAATTGCCCATTAGTAAAAAATTTAAAATGTAGCAAAAAGTCTTAAAATTTTTTAATTAGGGTTCCCGAATTGAAAAAAAACGTAAAAAATATATTACGTAGTATTGTCTTAAAATTTAATCCACGGGAGCTATTAGAAGAATTTACTTTGGTTTCTGATTTTGTCAATGGGCTGGTATAATGTAGAAGTAACTAATGTGAGGGTAAGAAAAAGGTGGCACCTACAGATTTTAGAACTTAAGATCCATCGGAAACGCTTTGATTTTATACCAGTACCGTGTTAAGTAGGTCAAGGTGCTACGGAAAGTAGCAGCAAATTGTTTTATAAAATTTAATTTAAAGATTTATCTTTGCTTTTTGAAAGGTAATTATTAATATTTTGGGTTGTTTTTCTATTAGTATTACCTCACTGGATTTTTTATATGTTTTTTTATGTGACTTTTTGTATAAAGCTTCTGAATTTATACGGTTTTTGGAAATTGCTTGAACGCATCGCCCGTTTTTGTACGAATGCAACGAAATGTATATACCGTATAAAAAGAGACCTAAGTGGACTACAATCGGAAAGGAAAATGCTGAACGTGAAATTGTCGGTGATTTAGTGTAAATGAAATTTTATTTGCTGGAGGTATCTAGTTAATTTAAGCATGCGACAAATCTACCCCAAATGCAGTTGCCTGAGGTGATTCCTCGCATTTCTTTTTTATATGTAGATAAAAAAAAAAAAACACAGCCACAAGTTTCTAAGTACGTAAGTACGTACATATCGTCGCCCGTATGCCAGAAACATGAATGTGTAAAAATGAAAATTTTTGGAAACCAAGTCTGATAGTTTTTTTACGAGACTTAACTCTACATTTATGCAATTGAAATTATAAAATACTTGTAGATTTATCAGGATCTACTATAGATGATATCGAAAAATTCATCAGGGAATCAAGATAGTGTTAATGCCACAAAACGCTTTTAAAACAGAAACAAATAAAGTGTTTTTTTGTTGCAATTTATAGCTATTTAATATGTATTCAGATACCTGTAGACTGAGTTCTTAGCAGTAATAGGGAAAATGCATATGTGCTTTTGAAAAACTCAAAACATACCCGGGTATGTCGTATTGACACAAAGGTTAAAGTCTTGCAGTTCCATTTTTAAGAAGTATTTTAGCTTTTTGTTTGCCTAAGATAATTAGAAGCCCATCCAGAACCTATGACCAAAATTTCAAAAAAATCTGTACATCCGATCTCGAGCTTTGCGAACACAAAAAAACGCATCTCAAAATATTTATTAGTATAGCCGTGGTTTCCGTGTACTCATGGTATTCATAGAACATAGAAGATATTGACCAAAAATTTTCATCTTCCACACAGATTGTTTTTAGAGCATAATGAACCATATTTTTGCTATTACCAATGAAAATTCTATAAAAGCCGATTTTCGGCCCACGCTATCGTACATGTACACGCAATAGTGTGAATATGTAAACTTTTTGCAGGACGAACGACAATCATTCCGCATAACAACCACTAGATGATGAGACTGTCGACGACAATGTGTCAGGCGATAGGAAGTGCAAATGAACAGCATAGCATGTACATACGTCGCTTCAATAGTGTGTGGTCGTTGATGGCGCCTCAAGATTAATGAGTTCGAGAACGAGAATGCATTCAAATTGGGCGAAAGTACACTAACATTGCACTCAAGCCGCTTAAGTGAGATTAGAACCATGAATGCTTTGTGATATTTCTCTATTCAATGTAGGAAGCTGGTGAATTTAAAGCAGCGATCTCGTTGAAATAATATAGTGAACTATGATGCTTTGGATTGTCTTTAGGATAACCTTGAAAAAATTCGAAATATTAAAACTTATTCGAAGTCAACACCGTAACTTTACACTCGCTGCTGCTGAGACCGAAATATCCGATAACAACCAGCGCTGATGTATCATTTCAGATATTCTCGGCTCCTCCAGGCGAACTCGAACCTGTGCCAGAACACAAATGAGCTTGGTACCAGGGGCCCCTTACATCAGATGCGGTCGATAGGGAGGTCAGGCAGTCCTTCACCGTTTTCGAACGAACCATCAGAAAGTCAAGATCCTTGGCTGTCGGAATAGATATTGACCTCCTTTGAAGGCGTTACAATAGTGAACACTAACTCGAAGCCTCCTGTATTGTGGCTACCTCTGTTCTTCGCAGAACCTTCTCATTGAGCTTATACCCATCCGTTAATACATTTACAGGACCTCGATTCCAGACTCCAGTCCTCCCTCGCTGGGATATGGAGGGTAAAATATCCCCTTGGACGGAAACTTGGCGTGCAGTGATCTATTCGAGCTGGTAGGAACTCGAAGCTTTTTAGGATACTGGCGTGCCCATAGCCGAATCGAAATTAAAGCCCACCCCACTTAGCTTTACTGCGATGCGAGCAGCGGCATCTCTGCCTGCTTTATCTATGGGCGCCACGTTTAGCGTAGCATTCAGCGCGAGAGTAGGAGTGGTTAGAAGTGCTCCACTGATTCCAGTTGACGACGAAGGTCAAGTCTAGGGCGCGCCACCCGACGAGAACTCTATAATATAAAACTGGCTTAGTTGTAGTTTTGTAAAGCCAATGAACTACATTCAGTGAGAGACCCCAGTGATTGCCAGTAGCCCCTGTACAAAAATATAAGGCTACTGTTGGCCTCTTGACCTTTCCTTTACGTTGGGCTTCCAGAAAAGCTTACTGCAAAGGATCCCACCAAGTACTTCGCTCTGTCAGGAAGTCTTATTGGGAGACCAGCCATTGAGGGCAGACGGCAAGTCCTCAACCAATTCAGGTAATCCTGCATAAGATGAAACATTGTTCCCAGAAACTTTCCCCTTGTTAGCAATGCTACATCGTCCGCAGAGGCAACAACCCGGAAGCCACTTCACTCCAGAGCTACCAACAGGTCATCGACTACAGTAACCCAGCACCCAAAGGAAGGACACTAACTCCGCATTTTGGCAAGAAAGCGGTAAATAAACCTTACAAGGTCGTCTCCGACTTCCAGCCTTCTTAGGGAGTTTACAATAGCCGCAGGAAAGACGTTATTAAAAGCCCCCTCGATATCAAGGAAGGCACCAACCGCGTATTCCTTCTGCGAAAAAGTCTGCTCAATACTATCAACGACCGTGTGTAGGGCCGTTTCCACGAATCTACCCTTGCAGTATGCATTCTGATTAAACCATAGACGCTCTCTAAGAGCCCCCTTGCTTAGGTGCAGAACAATCAGCCTCTCCAGCGTCTTCAAAAGAAACGAGGATACACTGATCGACCTGAAGTCACCGGGTGATACACAAGAGACCTTATCAGCCTATGAAGTAAAGGTACATATTAACATCCAAAAATGCGCTTCGTCTTAAAGAAATTTTTTAGGGAACACTACAACTTACACTAATGCGTACTCGCTTTGATAATAAGTTTTTAACTTTTGGGCATGCAACTCAATTGTGTTTTTATGGTGATTTAACATCAGATTAAGCAATAGAATCCATCAAGACAAGATGTCCGCTATATGTTGCCAACTTTTTTTCTATGCAGCAGACCCTTTTTGAAGTTGAAAATTGTAGAACTCATCTTTCGGCTGAGCCCACTAAAGACTTACCCCTCTTCCCCCCTACTCCATCCTCCTGCCAAGTATTACTTTGCCTATTGCCTCCCTTCGACGTTAATCGCTTGTATACAACCCCCTTTTCCAACCTGCAAACTACAGAACACTTCCTAAGAGATTCAGCATACACCTCGAAATATGTAAATCAATAACAAATATCCAATAAAANTAAGTATTACTTTGCCTATTGCCTCCCTTCGACGTTAATCGCTTGTATACAACCCCCTTTTCCAACCTGCAAACTACAGAACACTTCCTAAGAGGTTCAGCATACACCTCGAAATATGTAAATCAATAACAAATATCCAATAAAATTTAATCAATTATATTTATTTATTATTTATTTAATGTGTGAATTTAATTTGTTAATTTTTTTATTTATACAATTTGAAATTCTTTACTTCTTGCCTTCAAATTCAATTGGTTGTTGCATAATTTTTTTAGCACAGACTTTGTCTTATTTTATGCCGCATTTAATGTTAATTGCATGCATTCTCCTAATGTTTATTGCATTGTCTTTTAAACGTTTTAAAGCCAACTCACAAAATTTTCTTAATATTTTTTCAGCTCTGCAACTGCAAAATCTTTGCAAAATACAAACTTAGCTACTTGCAATAGCAACAGAAATAACAACCTTGCGAAATTCGGTTATACATCGACAGATTGGAGGGCATCGCAAGCTTCGCTAGCTGAGCGTTTAACAAAATTTCGACACAAGCAACAGCAACAAGGGCGACGACAGTCCAAATCGGCCGAGGACGAATTATCGACGCCAGAAGGGTATTACCAACATTATAGCAGTACAAGCGATTGCCACAGCAACAACAATCAGCTTTACAACTGCAACCATAATTCTAGTAGTGCCAATAGGCCTTCGGCAGTCAGGCACGCTGAATTAACAACCACTGCGGAAATATACACTCCAGCAGCGCATCAGAGTCCATCACTCTTTGTAGCTAAACTTGCTAATAGCAACAATAACAACTACAACACAGAACTACATCATAGTAAGTCAAGTCAACAAAGTGCAGACGTTGCAACATTCGACGCAACTGAGGCAACATCTTCTCCGGCAGATTGTTATACCAAATCGGTCCGACAACGGCGTATATTAGTGCGCAGGCGCAATAATAACAAAAGCGGCCAAGCGAATTCCACAGTAACTGTGACAGAAAAGCCATCTGGGATTACATCAACCACCGTTGGCACTGAAGGACAAAAGGCAACCCAACAATTTTGGTATCTTTCACTGTTACACGGAATTGGCCTAACCAGATTTGGCGATTATGTTGCCGTGCAGTTAGGCGCATGCGATAGCAATACTAAGAAGCCAGCCAACGCTAGGTTGCATACACGTAGGCGTTCAACGTCACCCACTACAATTTCCGTCGAGAACATTCCAAAACGACGACGAGTCGACGTAATGGCATTGCTGCGCAGCATGAAGCTGAAAGATCGCCTCGCAATTAGTTTGGGAGCAACACTGATACTGCTGACACTGCTGTTGGTGGTTGATGTGCAGATGGATTTCGGTGTGACGAATCGGCATTTATTACAGCAGCAGTCACGTGTCCGTTATGCAAATGAAAATGATGGTGCTGGCGGCACAGGAGCTTTTAGAGATTTTAAGCGAAAATTTCTGCAAAAGAGGTAAGCATTCTGCACCGAAATGCCAATGTGTAATTGAATTTTTATGCATGTTTGTGTGTAGGCATTTTTAAATGCTGGTTGATTTGTGGAAGAGGCAAAGGCCATGTGCCGGATACTGCTGACAAATTAACCCCCTTTTTAGTTGAGAAGAACCGACATGCACTTGTGAGCTAAGTTTATTTAATGGCGAACAAAAGTTCTAATTAAAATGTGCATAAATTTTTACCAAATTAAGCTTGGTATCCAGCTCTTAAGAAGGCGATCAATAAAATAAGTAATTGCTATTATTTCGTGAGTGGGACTAGTAGTGTCCAAGGTATTTAGACATCTGATGTTTCACCGCCTGCTATCCCAGTTATTCTTAGCGAAATAATGAAACAGGCATATATGTATCTCTGTTGCAAAAATGGGTCGCCTTGTGCTCTTATGAGCTGCGAACTATGTACCTTAAGGAAATTTGAAACAAGAACATTTCTTCGCCATTTTTATACCCGAGCGCACTTGTACACAAGGGTATTATAACTTTGTTCACATAACGGTTGTTTGTAACAGGCAAAACGAATCGAGCTAGATATAGACAAATGTATACATAAATGATTACAATTAAAAAAGAAATCGATTAAGCGGTGACTGTCTGTCCGTCCGTCCGTCTGTCCGTCCATATTTATCATTTATGCCCATATATTTGAATAAAGTAAACATACTTAGAGGATATCAACCAATACTGCNATATTTATCATTTATGCTCATATATTTGAATAAAGTAAACATACTTAGAGGATATCAACCAATACTGCCCATATACCCGATGAAAGGAAAAATCTTGCATTTTTGATTAAAGAAAACAAAAACAAAATCATTCAAGCGGTTTTCGAGCATTTTGGAAATAAAGAAAGTTTGCTAATTTTTTCAACAATTTTTTTGCATTAAAATGTTTAATATTTGTTTAACTTATATATAATTTGTACACGATCATATTTCTATTGCTCCAAGGAACCTATGTCACGAAAATGAAAGTTAAATCTTCAAATCGTAAGTTGCTAGAGCACTTTAAAGGCTCAAAATTTACCCCAAAATAAGAATTGGTTACTTACAAAAATGAATTTTGTCGAAAGGCTTGGAATTTTTGCTTTGAAACGCCACACGTTTCTTTCAAAACGCTCTATTAGTTTTCGTGCAATAAGCGTTTTCGTAAAGCTCTAAAAATTACAACCGCAACATTTCAGCATAGCCACCATAGTGAAACGTAAGACGTATTCTACGTCAAAATGCTTAAAATCTCCAAACTGGGAAAATTGAGAAACCACTTTTCTATTTACAATCCAGACTATCTGAAAATTTAGTTAAACAAAATTGGTACCCTATTCCAGTACTTACTTACTAGATCTCAGTTCTTATAACCTTAACATACCACTCTAATATCAATAAGTTAAAGTTCGCCAAAGATTATCCAGTAATCAAGGAAATTTTGATTGCGATTTACTGATATTCAATAGAGTTTTAATAGTTAGATAAATGAGCGGAACTTTTACCGAAAATTCTGCAAAATTTAATTATAGTCGAAGTGATACTCTTAATCAAAATCAAACTTCTTGAAAGTACTGCGACCTCGAGTCTGTTTAGAATATTAAAACAATTCCAAACTAATACGCGAATCCATAGCTTAGAACCATTTTGGTGTATAAAAATCCATATTTTTTCTAAGCAGAATTAATTTCCCGATTACTGTAATCGTAATCATGAAATGCATGATTGCGAATACTTTAATTGTAATACTAAAAGCTTAACGATTATGACTACTGTTATCGTAATCCTAAATTTTAGGTATACGATTACTGTAATCGTGGTCAATAATCGTTAGATTTTAAGGATAGCAATTAAAGTAAATGCTTATTTTTTAAATGGACGGAATAACTAATTACAAAATGTTTTAAGACGAAATTTTACACTTATTCACTTACCCATTGCATTACACGTATTGTTCGCTTACCTCCAATGACATGCCCAGGTTAAAGTAACGCATCCTGTAAACTTGCTATTATTATAATCGGTTGAAGGGACTCGGCAAAAATGCTTCTTAAATCGAGCACTTATATGAGAATGCCGCTTTATAAAGCTCTCTAAATCCATTTACTTTTTATGAATAAGGGAAATGTTTATTGAAAGTCACACAAAGCACAGAAAGCCGAAGTTTAAAGTCGAGTTTTAAAAAAAAATATTGCCACTTTTAGGTCCAAGCTGCCTGATCATCAAAAACTCACACTTAATTAAAAGAAAATGCGCATTTCATATTTTTTATAGACTGATATGAAGACAGACATTCATCAAAATAGTCATGATTTACACATATTTTATGAAGTAACTTTAAAGCGTTGTGGTCATAAAAATAAGGGCAACGAATAAAATTTACATTGTAAGGCGCAACTAAGAAAGCAACTGCTGTAAGAAACTGTCATAATGCATCAATCAGCTTACACATAAACCGAGCGTCAAAAGCTGATGGCTTGCAGAAATGCTTTAAAGCACAACCTTATGCATTTGTATGCTTGTATGTACATTAGACTGCATCACTCTCCATACAAAAAAAAAGTCGCTGCTATGTTTCCATTGGAATTATAAAATCTATTATATTTTAAGACGTTGACCAAAATATTTCGGAAAAATATTAAGATTTACGTGAGCTGGACCGATTTGAAAATACCTCCAAAAATGGAGCTTTTTATGAATAAAAATAGTTTCTTAATGATTACCTTTTTTTGAAAAACCCCCTCAAATGACAAAAAGGCTTAAAAAATTTGCATAAAAATATTTAAAAAAAATTTGAAAAAATTTTGAACGGAAGCGTAATAATGAGATTTTTGATGCTGTTTTTTAACTTTTTTCAAAGATTGGTATAAGAAAAACTTGAATGACTGAACCTAAACCCTTCCAATTTAGACTTAAGAGCTGTCATTGGAAAGGTATTTTCTCACCTTTTTTATTTCTTCTTTCTAATAAACTCATTCAAAGGATGAAAGAGAAAGGTAGGATGAACGAATGTCATTCAAAGTTGAATTAAGATGTGTTGTTATTGGAAAAAAAATTGGGACACGAATGACTTTTTTTGACAGAAATAAAAATAGTGTGAAAATACCTTTTCTACTGAGATCCCATAAGTCTAAATCAGAATAGTTTTGGCCCAGTTATTTAAGTTTTTCGTAAATCAATCTTTGAAAAAACTAAAAAAACCAGCATCAAAAATCTCATTCTTACGATTCCGTTGAAAAGATTTTTAAATATTTGTATGCAGATTTTTTAAGCTTAATCCGTTTTGTCATCTGAGGGGACTTTTCTCAAAAAGTTCTTTAAGAAACAATTTTTATTCATAAAAAACTACATTTTTGGAGGTATTTTCAAATCGGTCCAGCTCACTTAAATCTTAATATTTTTCCGAAATATTTTGGTGGACGTCTTAAAATATAATAAATTTTGTAATCCCTGCGGAAAAAGCGCAACTTTTTTTGGTAATGCAATCTAATGTACATAAGTATGTACGTGTGTAAGTTTTTCAATATTAAATCGTCATCGCTGGATGGCAGTGGTGGCACCCTTGCGCGCACTGCACAAAGCAAACAGCAAGCCATAGTTAAGACAGCACCGAACGCCTTAATACAAAATTACTTATGGGCTATGGAGTGACAGCAGAAGCAGGATATACGAATTGACTTAGAGCAAAGCGGTGGCACTAACGTTTTTCATATCATTGCCGCTGTTCGTGTTGCCGTTCTAGGCTTCGAATGCCATAAGCTCTCTTCTTACTTGCCACCTTAAAAGCATTTCTGGACTTCGCTTTCACGCTTTGCTGTCTTTTGCAGTTGTGCGGCGAGCTGCGTGGTTATTTTGCCTGCTGGTGTGCCTGCCTTATTGCTTGCTGGCCTGGCTTGCTTGGTCGGCATGTTAGCTGGTTTATGTTGTGCCTTTAATGCGGTTACGGAAACCAAGTAATAAAACATCAAAATGGCGTAAATTGCGGAAGGAGTAAGCGTAAAGGAAATGCAGCGGCTAGGAAAGCTGCGGAAAATGCAAAAGCGATAACAACAACAGGCGCTGAGTTAAGGAATAAACAATACATAAATATTTGTAGTGTAAAGTGTTTGTGTGTATCTAGAGCATAGCTGGGCACACCAACACAGTCTCATTTTGTCATGGTATTAGTGCGTCGTGCTCAGTTATGGTTGCCGCATTTTTTATAAATGTACTAAAAGTGGTATTTTTCGTGCATGGGTATTTTGGCCTATTTTGCTTATACCTATAGTGTAATAATGAACCTTGGAAGTTTTTAGTAACTAATACTATTAGTTTATACAACCTTTTGCATAAGAAAAATTTAGTACTTGTATAATTTAAAAAAACTTAAATTAGGTAAACTCATTTGTATTATACCTGGGCTCCGTTTTATTAGAACAAATTCTTTTATATGCTGACCGGCCAGATGGTTACGGTGTTTAGGTCTTATTTTTTAACCGACTTCCAAAAAAGGAGGAGGTTATCAGTTCGTCGGAATCTTTTTTTTTTTTTTT
>NW_016159061.1:29656-41017 GCF_001687245.7 Rhagoletis zephyria
AAAAAAAAAAATGAAAGTATTTATCAGACGCTAAATACTCTGGGCCAAAGTACTCAGGTACTTTGAAGATGGCAATGTACTTTCACTAAAGTAGCAAGGTATTTAGTCTCGATGACTAAATACTTGCAAACTAAATACTTTATGATTTAGAAAAAATTTCCAAAATCAACCCTACGCTCACTTCAACTTATCTTAACCACAACTCACTCCAATTCACCTTAAATCAACTCACCAAGCGCAAAGTCACCACACTTCTGATCCTACCACATATAAGTTCACCAAACCTTAACTCACCACAACTGAACTCATCACACCCGTTCTCACCACACGTAACCATCAGACCTCAATTTGGGAACAATTTCGGTAGTTTAGAGATTCTCGGGACTAAATCAAGACTTTCAAGACTATTTCGGATTCTTGGGACTCTTTCGCAAATATCGGAACTGTTTAGGGGTTTTCGTGATTACCTCGGCATTCCCGGGATTCTTTTGTCATTTTAAGAATTTTAGTTGTCAATATTTTATCAATATTTTATTTGTTTATTTATAAATTCTTTTTATAAATTTTTTTTTATCAATATATTTATTAATACTTTTTCTGCTGATATTTTTATCGATAAAGTCATTGATATTTATATCAATTTATTTATGGTTGTATAATCCCCAAATTACTAAAAAACCTGTAATTAAATCTCGTTGCAGTGTTGGCAGAATAAATTCAGATAAATGTTTGTTAAATTTTGTTAAAAAGTGATTTCAAAATCTTTAAAAACCATAAAAAGTTCACTAAAACTGAAAAAAAACTTTTTTCTCTAGAAATATCTTTATTGAAGATTTTATAACAAAAAAACTAAATTTTTTTATTTTATATGTTGCATAACCCAAATCGTCCCAGATTAATTTTTTTTTTTAGATTTTTTTTGGTGTCACCTATGTACAGGGTAAAAGTAGCGTTAAAGTAAAGGAAAAAAAATATGACTAAAACTTTGGGAGTAGTATAGTTCTTCCGATATCGGCCATTGCCATATGGCAACACGAGGCTAATTCCATATGGGTTGTTAGCGGACAGTATTTGGTTAAAATATGAAATAATAGAAACATTGTGTATAAGTTTTAATACATTTATTGATAATATATGCATATTCTACGTGCAAAGCGGATGATGGAGTTAATTAAAAGTAGCAAAATGTTTCAAACATAAACCCACATCACATTTTGCACAGGCTACTCGTCCTATAGTTTTACATGCGTCACCAGCACAACGAAGGTTTTTTGTCAATTTGTATCAGTCAGTGGTGTAGTTACAAAAAGATATAAGGTCCCAGTGTTACGGGAGTGGGTGCCGGGAACTGAACGTCAGGCAGACAATAAGGCTACGTGACTATTGCAGCATATTTCAAGCAGAGGTTTTCGCAATGAGGATAACTACAGAGCTAGCCCTCATCGAACCGACAATCAATTCAAACTTAAACCTATTGCATGCGGCAATCAAGGCAGTTTCCTGATATAGTATTTCATCCATAAACTGATAAAAGGCTACATATCTATTGGTTGCCCGGTCACAAGGGAATCTAGGATAATGAAGTAGCAGATGAGAATGCAAAAAACGCCACCAGTTTTCCCTGGAACAGACAAACTACATTTGTATACCACTTCAACACTTGTACGAATACGATAATCTGATTAGGCAGTTCAGAGCTAGATGGAATACAAACAATACAAACAATGCAAACAAATACATACATACAAACGATTTTTGTTTACACCGCCTCATACATGGTGGTATTTTGTGTTGCCATATGGCAACACGGGGTCAATTTGGGCTAGCGAACATATCAAAATTTGGTAAAAAGAGGAACAGTTCACATTACGCCCTGTGTTGCCATATGGCAACGGACTTAAAAAACGCTTAAATTGCACGATTGTTTTTTATTCTTACTTGTTACCAATACAGTCACTAATGTTTTAACTAATATTTTGTCACTATCATATTTTGTAAATAAAAAAACGCTTTCTATAAATTCATGCTTACTTCTTCATATATGACATTTTGATGGTTTTTTGTCACTTCTAATTTTGTTTAAAGAACACACTTGCAATACACTCGATTGACAGCAAGGATCTGACGGAAGCGTAAGCGTTTCGAAAGATACATCTTTTAGGAATTCGTTAACGTATATATAAGCATTTTGAAGTAAGCGATTTTTGTTTTACACCCTCTTAAACATGATGTATTTTGCGTTGCCATATGGCAACACGGGGTCAATTTGGGATAAAACCATAACACATTTTATTTAAAAAACTTTTAAGTTATCCTTTGTAGACAAATTACCACTTAAGGTGGTGGTTTCCAGCTTATTACGAATTTGTATTTTGTTCAAATTTATTTGAGGAAAAACTCTCTCCGGATTTGTGCAAATTTTGACAGCCAAAATCAAGTCAAAAAACTTTTCATAAAAATCAATATTAATAACTACAAAAACTGCAAGGTGAATTGATGACAAAAACGAAAAGTTTGTTAACACCTACCAATGCCAAATACAAAAACCACAGAGTATAGAGTGTGCACAGTTCAACGTTTGATTTTTTCCTATCCATATTTTCGCATGTGCAGCAGAAAATTGATGTCAAACTAAAAATTTGTTGCCAACTATCCTAAAAAAATAAATCCTCAAGTGCTGCCAGATATCTTGACTGTGAAGATTTTTTTATGGAGATTTATTTTGTTGCAATTATCTTCATGTGAAGATTTTTCTGATTATTTATGAAAAATATCTTCATAAGACAAATCTTCACATTTGGCAATTCTGTCTGGATGTAGTCTCGAAAATTCTAGACATTCCAAAGCAGTCTCGAAAATACTGAAATATTTAGTCTCGAAAATCTCAAAAGTATTTATTTTTATACTGAGTAAATAGCAAATATTTGTCCATCACAGTTTACACAACAATAATTAAATTTAATTAAAAACTAAACGAATGGTAAAGAATTGTCAAAAAACACTCCTAGTAATTCGCGCAGAGGTGTACATATGTATACATATGTTTTTTCACGAATTGGGAGTATCGAAAGCCTAACTTGGACAGTGGTGCGACTTTAACCCAAATTAAACATCCTACAGTCACGTACCGTTCCCCTCCCGGTACTACCGTCAAGTATTTTGTCGGGAGATGGACTGAGCACGAAGCTCTGTGCCCGTTGCAGTCCTAGCGCAGTCCGTTTAAAGTTGCATTTGGAGCCGTCCTTTGTTCTCGAAAATCACGCCTATTTCGTAACGCCTTTTATTTTACTGCACTGCATATTGTCCTTGCCACAGCTGCTAGTAGCTCGAAAAATATGACGCCTGGTGATATACCTTTTGTCTGAACGTAGTTATATGTCGTCGATTTCGGCGCTGCTCATTTCTTCTAAGTTAAGCGAAAATGACCGTGACTGCACTGTGCACTGGTTCAAAATTTTCAGTGGACTCTAACATGTGCTCTGCTATATTTTCTGATGTGGGTTTCTTTCCCAAACACGGAGCGAATGTCATTTCTATGCACATCGAATCTCGCGAAGTGTAATAAAAAATGTTCGACGTCTTCGTTATTGCCACGTTTTGCAATGGTAAAACTTTTCGAGTTGGAGCGTTTAAGGTGCGATCTGAGGCAGCCGTGGCCTGTGAGCCCCTGAGTTAAAATTAATTTCACTCTGCCTTGCGTACGTGATATCAATTTTTCGACGATTGGGAACAGTCGTTGTTTCCATTGCCCATTGGAGGATTCGTCCTATTTCTTCTGCCACATGTCTGGCGTTTGTTTTGGGGCTTATGTTTTGTTTTAGCATGAAGCGTTAAATTACCAGTTGTATTCATCGATGGTTCTTTTGCCAAAAGCTCGATCGGGGGTGAAATCTAGTTAGTACTAGTGTAGCGTGCTTGGATGCTGTACTATATGCGAAGCAAACCCTTAGCGCACATATAGCCTGAGGACGCGAGTATATGAAATTACATACATAAGTACATACGTAGCACCGAAATTTGTGTATCTGGAACAGTTTTCCAGTCAATTCTTACTTATGTAAACCAAATACATAACCAAATTCAGAAATAGTTTCTATTGTAAACGCTATGTTTTGTTTTATGCTTGGCTTTTATTTACAGTTTGCTTTCTTAGAAGTTTTTCATATATAAAATTGAGAATAACAAAAGAAACCGTTTAAAGTTGTTGTTGTTTGAGATTGAAAATGAGAATATGTGTGTGAGTTTGTGTTTAAATTTAAAATTAAATTGCTTTTAAACGCTAAGAAGTTTAAGAGTGCGTGTCAGCGGTTCTGTCTTACTATATTTTTATCATGGTTTAAAGCTTCACAAATAAAAGTTTTAGACTTTCGTCTACGTATACTAAGTTGGGAAGTGTTATTTTGCTTTGCAACGGAGTCTGGAATACTTATACTGGAATAATCAAAATACTTCCTTAGCAAAAGTTTAATAACTTTTGGAGAGCTTTAATTTACTGGTAGGTATTAGGATGGTACATTAGGAAATGAGATTTGGTGGGTAATGAACAAANATCTTGGTGCATGAATCATTTATTAACGGAGTCTGGAATACTTATACTGGAATAATCAAAATACTTCCTTAGCAAAAATGTAATAACTTTTGGAGAGCTTTAATTTACTGGTATTAGGATGGTACATTAGGAAATGAGATTTGGTGGGTAATGAACAAATAATTTTTTTCCCCGAGAAAAGAACGTGCTATTTTATTTTTACGGGAATCTGTTTTTTATGGCTGAATATACTCGGAGGTTTGCCATTGGCTCTCGAGGGGTAACCGTTATAAAAAAAAGTGTGTTTTTTGATGTTGCTCTGAAGCTGTGCTCGAACCTAGGTTTTGCGAAGTGGAGCGCGCTCTGCTAACCACAGGCGGCCCCTAAGTTCGCCTAAAAATGTAATTTTGTTTTAATTTGCCTCGCAAGAAGGCTTTCGACTCAGAAATGCACGGGGAACATTTTTCTGGTACATTGATATGAACATATATTTTAAACCGACTTCAAAGAAAGAGGAGGTTATCAATTCCGAATATTTTTTTTTGTTTTATGTTACCGCATAACTTTGCACCACGTTAACCGATTTCCATAATTCATTTTTAAAAGCAAGGTGGTACCTCAGAGGTGGTCCCATGCTAATTTGGTTTATCCGATCATTGCACAATCGATAAAAATATTGATGACAAAATCGATAAAAATATCGATAACAAAATCGATAAAATTATCGATAACAAAATCGATAAAAATATCGATAAGTAATCGATAACAAAATCGATAAATAATTGGTAAAACAATCGATAACTAATCTATAAAAAAAATCGATAAGAATAACTATAACAAAATCGATAACAATGTCGATACCAAAATCGACAACAAAGTCGATAACTAATCGATAACAAAATCGATAACAATATCGATAAAAATATAACAAAATCGATAACAAATCCAATAACAATGTCAACGAAAATGATCGATAACAAAATCGTTAAAAACATCGATCACAAAATCGATAAAAATATCGATTAGTTCTGAAAATATTGATAGTAAAATAGACAAACATTTCGATAACAAAACCGATAAAAATATCGATTATTATATCGATAAATCCCGAGAATCCCGAAAATCTCTAAATCCAGTCCTTTTCTCTATATTCACCCTTACTTTAATCTTTCTTCGTCTTTCTTCCTCTACCTTCATCTTTCCTTTTTGCGGAATCTTCATCCTCATCTTTTTCTTATATTTATCATTATTTTTGCTTTGAACTTTACTTACATTTTTGTATTGGTATTTGTGGTGTTATTCGTTAACCTTTTATTAACAAGTTTTTTTTTTAATTAATACCATGTGCATCTTGAGTGTATGCATCTTGTTTCAGCCCCAACCATTTCCGTTGCATCATTTCCGTTGCACCATTTCCGTGTGCAATTTCCGTTGAGTTTGCCAATTTACTCCCAACCAACCAACCGCTGCTAAAGAAGTTTCACTTCGATATGTAATTTCCTTGTATAAGCTGTCGTTCTCTTTCTCATCTCCCTCAAAATATGCAGTGAACTCTGCTGCGAAAACTTTCGATTCGTAAATGGGATAAAGTCGTTTCTTTCCAGCAAATACTTCCGCAATTTTTATTATCACTTTGTCAAGACATTTTCAGCAAACAATTACCTGTTGAAATGGACTATCAACACAAGCGTATTGCACTTAAACTTTAAGCAATTTGGGCCAAACATTTCACCGACCCACTTGCATGACAACAATTCGGTAGAAGTAATGTTTAGAATATGCAAATAGAGTATTATGCGTTGGGTATGCTGGAAAGTGAGAAACTTTTTGGCAAATTGACATGTGCACGTGCATTTGTATATTTATACTAAGTTTGGATTTAGACAACCATATTATATGCAAATGAAATGAAATGTATGCAGTAGAGCAGGTAATTTACATTCTAAGAGAAATAATTTGCAAATATTCAACCGACTTGCAAATCGAACTTTTTGGTAATAAAACTGCTTAAGTAAAAAAAAAATAGGCGTACTTTTAAGAATAAAAGTAAAACTCACATATGTCAATGTACATACGAGTAAGAATTTTGCCTATACTCGTAACATTCGAAAATTAGATTGATTCGTTGCTTTAGTGCCTATCCACATTCCAGCTCAACATCTCCGACTTAACCGCCTCCTCTTTTATGCATTAAGCAGAGTTGGCAAAGTTGCTAACAGGCGTGACGGTGTATAATGTATCAGCAACAATAAAATATGAGATCTTGAGTATCAGCCAAGAGCAACTACCCGCTTATTGTAATTCAATCTTTGTTTGTTGGCGAAAGTTCACGCGCGCGTCTTAACTTTGTGGAGGCTGTCAACTTTCGTAGCTGAAACTTAACTCCACTGTTTGGTTTGGTTAAAATAAAACTTTCGCGAAGATAGCTGAGAGTACACAGTTAAGCTAATATCATGGATTAGAAGTTTCACTGCCTTCAATGATTGTAGTAGCTTAAAGTGAAAATAACAGTAAACGAGAGTGTTTTGAAGCCTGGCAGAAAAGCTGAACATAAATTTTGGGTACTTTAAAAAGTTGGCTTTATTTTTATTTTTTTTTTTGATATGTTTAGATAAATAAAATTTTATGCTTTTGCAAACTGGAAGTGAAATATGTAGGATAGAAAATTTCAGAGGACTATTAAATTGTAAGAAGAACACACATGAGAATGAAGAGCAATAGCTGAACATGTTAACGGGTTCTTTACATGGTTAAGGCGGCCGTTGTGTGTGTAAATTTCCCTATTTAATTGGCATTTTATTTAATTTTGTTTTTGATTCAGTAGTTTTCCTAAAGCATCTAGATCGATGTGAAAATAATAAATAAATACAATTTTTTTATTTGGAGTGGGAGTGGAGCAAGAGCGGAGCTCAGAGCGAAATAAAATACCGGAGCGGAGCGAAGAAAAAAAGACTTTCGCTCCGAAGCCCTGGTGCGTCAAGGCGCACTCCACAAGTCGGAGGTGAAGCTCGGCCAAACACTAACATATGTGTAAGCGCCAATATATTATTATTAAGACCTTATTAAAAATTGCTGTAGCATACTAATCTAAAAGAGAACAGCATGAGTGTACCAATTTCCATTTAAGCAATATGAACTCGATTCACGTTGATAAGGGAGAGAACTCGTTATAAAGTCGTTCTTCAAAATGTATTTTAGTTTTATTTTTGCTCGCATTTAAAAAAGTAATATTTTTTAGATATTAATCTAGAGAGATCTAATTTATCCAATTATTTGAAATGTTGAGGGTTTGCTGAAAAATTAAATATGAAAAAAAAAAAAACAATATTTCCTTTTTTCCATTTTCTTTATCTCATTAGAATAGCTTATTTTTTATTATTTTTTATTCTTTTTGCACATTTGGGTGTATTTCAAATATTGGCTAGATTTGACCATTTATCTTAATTGTTTTTATTTAATTATTTGTTCATAAAAATATCGGATATTATTTAACCAAAACCTTGTAAATCCAAGTTTCAATCTTTGTGTAACATTTGAAAAGATCAAAAACTTTCGTAAAAAATTCGAGGTTTTAGTTCGATTTTTAGAAATATTTTGAGTATGCAGTTTTGTAGCCAATTCAATTTTAGTGCAATAAAGTGAAAGTTTGAGATAATGGGCCTCATGCATAAAAAGTGAGCTTAAGCTCCGACTCGATTTTCAGTACAAATTCTTGAGCTTGAGCTCACCCTTTCAGTGCAAAAATTGAGTCTGAGCTTAAGCTCACTTTTTATGCATAAGGCCCAATGTGTTTATTGAAGGTGTTGTTCGATTCGTCCATATAAAAAAATCGTCGGACATACGCTGTACGGATGAAAATGATTGACATTTTTAACAAAAAAAAAAAAAATTGCCAAATGTTGGAGCTGCTTTAAACTTTCACTTTATTACACTAAAATTGAATTGGCTACAAAACTGCATACCTAAAATATTTCTAGAAAATCGAATTAAAAAGGTCGAGATTTTTATGAAGGTTTTTTTTTGTTTTTTTTTCTTTTAAGATCTTTGGTTTTTCGAATGTTTAATTCAATGTTTGCGTTACATAATTAATTAATTAGTTAATTAACCCCAATGATTTTAACACCTTCCTTTTTTTTGGCGCCGAGTCGTGGAAACAGGATAAGTGTCAAGATGTAAAACTATTCAGCTAGATAATCAAATTCATCAGATGATTGGATTTGCTAAAGGTAGTATTTCAATTACTGAGTGACGAAATGATACTTTCTTTATAGTGAAAATCGAGTTAAACGTGCTGGTGTGAGAGATAAACCTAGACACAAACAACGGAATTATTCGTTTAATTCAAAATTAATTCTGCATGGCTTCAAAAACAGAGTGCGAAAGTGTCTTGATACTCGAGAGAGTATATTAAAGTGTACCTCAACCAGAGCGGATGGGCTATTAATCAAGCCTGTCATTAATTTTATGATAAATATTATATATGTCATTTCTCTACGACTTCCAAGTGTAGGAAAATTATTGAGCTCGGCTAAAATATCGCAATGCATAAATCAAGAACTGTTTTTAAATTTATTCAATCCTTTGTGAATGAGTTTGGTAACCGGGATTCCAAAAAAAAGATCCGTATTCTTATATTGGTCTAACTAAAGTGGTAAAAAGAGCTTTTCGTGAAGGCATTTATATTGGTTCTACATGTAAAGATTAAGAGGTTACTCATACGCCTTTTACGAGTATTTTCGTGTAGGGCTATGTACGATATGGCGTATGAGTAACATTATTTCCTGCCCCTATTTTATTCAAACAATTATTGCACATTTTCATTTGACCATTCACAACTTGTTTATTTATCAATCGATTTTCATCGCCGTTTGAGAACATAATACTCAATGTTGATATTAATTACTTTGGAAAGGTCCAATAAATAAAACTAATGCAAATAATTAAAGGACATGATTAAAAATTCTCACCCGATTCATTGTAAATATGTTGTGGAAATTAGTATTTCTGCAAAGATGGCTGTGATAAAAAAGAAGTTGTAACGTGACTTTAGCAAACCTTTTTTTTCTCATTTAAGTCCTTATGAAATTGCAGTATGCCGTTCCGCAAATGAAAATTAATTAATTGCAAAAACATTTAAAAAGCTTTCAGCATGAATTGCTTTCGAAGTAGTAGTGCAATATAAACTTATCACAGTTGCCTCAAGCATCGGCATTAGTATTTACATACATATGTACATATGTATGTATGAACAAGAACATAGCCGTATGTAACTGCACATTCAAAACGCCCACTGGCATAAACATACTTACATATGGGGAATGAAAAGCACTCAAAGTGTACTTACCAAAACTCAACTGAGAACATTCAACGGCAACCGGTTTTATTCACACAGTACTCATCAAAGCCTGTTCGGTTTCTATCACTTCGCTGTCAAACTCATCTGAACTGCACACAAAAACACCCACAAATGATTCGCCTTGGCATTTTGCTATTAACTCTGCTTTTACTGAATCATAATTATTTTACGCAAACTTTTATTGAAACTAAACTAATTTCCAAACAAGCAGCAGCGGCAAAACAACTTGAGATATTCAGTAATTACAAATTTTATATAATATCCTGCCTATATATCTACATAATATATACATGTGTATAGTAGACGTGACGCTCACTGTTCTTCATATCCTAAGTTAAACTTTTAGTCATATGTGGTTATCATAATTTTGTCCCATTTATGTACGCATTTCTCTGTAAAGTGTTTACGTTTGTTTCACCTTTATTTTGTTTTGTGTTTTGTAGCAATTCATCCGGTTCGAAGGAGACAGCTACGCCGACAACTACACAAACTCGAACCGGTGGAAGTGCGGCAGGTGGCAGTTCTGCTGGTGGTAATGCAGGTGCAGCAGCAGCAGCAGCAGCTGGTTCCAGTGGAGTGCAGCAAGATGCTGCAGCGAAGGAGGATCTGATAGCAATTAGGAAACTGGAGAAAGAGCCGCATGATCCCTTTAGTGATTTAGTACGGCTGGTGACCGGGCTTGACAAGACTGACTACTCACATGTGTTGGTCGATGATGACGGGACAGTGCTAACGGATAATCCAACATTCTCGGAAGTGACTGGTCAAAAACCGAGGTAAGTGAAATAAGTTTGATATCGTGACTAAATACTCGATTGCGAAATGACGCAATTTCATTTATGTGTGACTCCCCAAATTGCAATCGAATATTAACATTAGAATAATCAAATATTTTTAAAGCTTCACTTAAAAAGGCAGGCCAACAAAATGAGACCGACCTCCTTATGTCGAATTTCGACTAGGCACTAAAATTAGGAAAAATGTATGCTATTTAAAAAATCCCGCGTGGAAACAGACATAATGACTATTTTTATACCCGAGCGCACTTGTGCACAAGGGTATATTAATTTTGTTCACATTACGGTTGTTTGTAACAGCCAAAATGAATCGAGACAGATATAGACAAATGTATACATAAATGCTCAGAATGAATAGAGAAGTCGATTAAGCCATGTCTGTCTGTCCGTCCGTCTATCCGTCTGTCCGTCTGTCTGTCTGTCCGTCCGTCCGTGTACACGTTAACCCGAGCAAAAATTGAGATATCTCAACGAAATTTGGTATGTAAGTTTCCGTTAATCCAAGGTAGGTTGGTATTGAAAATGGGCGAAATCGGACAGTAATCACGCCCACTTCCCATATAACGGTAATTTCCAGAAATACGAAAACTGCGATATTTTAGTAGCCACGCCCACTTATGGTTACATGTGCATATCTTGATAACCGCTGCACCAATTTCTTCTAAACTTGGCACAGTTGT
>NW_016159061.1:41117-70921 GCF_001687245.7 Rhagoletis zephyria
TAAAATACACCTTCTATAAAAATGTTAAAGTTTTAGTACCAAAAACAACGGAGTTTCGTGCCACTTTTGAAAAAGCCCTAGCTGTTTTTGATGAAAAATTTGTTGGTTAGTGCCTTTCTGAAGGTGTATGTATGTTAAACGAAGAGAAGAGAACTCGACTAAACAAAAATTTTGGGCGTTTAACGCCTTGCGGGCTCACTAGTAAAAAATTAATATTGTTAATACCCTGCTTTGCAAATAGCCTCTTAAAAAATCTAAATCATCTTTGCAATGTATGGAATAAAATTATTTTATCTACAACGCACTGATGCACATCACGCTATCCCTCTGGTACTGAGTCTCGTTGCGTGTTTGCTATAACACCTAGGACTTATAATTCCATTATGGCAGGCACCAGCGTAAGCAAAGAGTTGGTGGCGAAAGTTCCCCAGTGACGTTTCTCAAATCGTTTTATACGCTGAGCTAATTTAGTTTTGCCCATTCTTACTTGACGCATGTACTCGTCCGGCATTTGCCATCGCTGCTGGCGTCGCTTTGTTTGTTAAAGATTGTCTACTGATACATTTAGTTGAAAGGGTGGTTTTAAAGTGAAAGTTATAAAAAACAGAAAATCAGGTTTTTTTTGCATTTTTTGTTAGTTTTTTTTTATGAAAATGATAGTGTGACCTAGTAACGCTGATGCTTTGAACACTTCAGCTCTGGAAGAATGTTACACTTTTAATTTACGTGACTCAATTACAAAGGGATTTAGTTTTCAGATCGTTCTAGAGTATAAATTAGAAAAACGTACACCATGTCAACGTGTACAATTTTCTCACGCAAAGCGTACGCCCTCAGCTGGCATGTTTTGTTTTTTTTTCTATTGAATTGTTAAATTAATATTTTTTCAAGAATTAAAATTACAAAGCAGAAAATACATATGCAATTATATATTAATGAAAAATACTAGTATGGTATTTCAAATAATGTAAATATTCTTACTGTTCTACACAATTGCCAGTTGCAAATGAGAAAGCGTCATTTTGAAATGAGAATAGTTGATTGTGAATGCGAAAGCATCGTTTGGAATTGAGAAACTCATTTAAATTTCAGTATCTGTATGGATACTTATAATAAATGGATACTTATAATAAAAAATATGCAAGTTTATTATTTGCCAACGGGCATGCCTTGTAACGATAAAGCATTTACAAGTAAGGATGTTGCTTTTCCGTCATCCACCAGCTTTCCAAATATTGCAGCCCTTTCTCAACAACATTTGGCACGTTTACCAGTGGGTTTGAAAGATGTATTTGAAGGGGACATTTTTCCTTTACCCCAAATTATTTCAATGGGGTTTAGCATGGTAGAATATGGCGCTAAACTTAGCCCTTGTGCTCGTCCATTAGAATCATCAACCACAGCGTTCTCAATTCTGGAGTAACATGGAGCATTATCGCATACCACAACTGAGTCCTCCAGGTGGTTTCTCTGGTTTTCCCAACGATGCAATACTGTGGTTATCCATGCAGCACATGTTTCGGTTTTGAAGGAACCCCTCTGTTGATCGATTATCTGGCCTTAAACACATTATATAGTTATTGTCAGTGTCGAATAAATGATTTAAACATATTAAAGTAGGTCATTATGAACTACAAAGCAACCAGCCTTCAAAAGAGCATTCTTTTGGCGAAAATATGGTTTTTGTCATTGGTAAAGCTTTTTCGGAATTCGACCGAGATCGTTTTCATCTGGCCAGCAATGTTTTGTTGAATTCTTAACTAACTAACTTGCAAACAGCAACTATGAAGATCGTAACTTTCTGAAAACTTTAAAACTCTTTTTATAGCGGCCTCATTAAATAATTACATACACTGTGCGACAATTTTATGACAATTCAAACCAGAACGGACCTTGCTAATATTTTCTGAAAGTATACATATCCAGTAATAAAAAAGTAAGAAAGTCTAAGTTCGGGCGGAGCCGAACATTAAATACCCGGAATTGTTGCAAGCATCAATTTTGAATAAATTAGCTTTAATATTTAATGATTTATCGAAGATTTTGTATTTCTCTAAATTACCGTTATATGGGATGTGGGCGTGGTTATTGTCCGATTTTAAACATTTTCGGCCATTTGGTATGTTGTAGCAGGACCAACAAGTGTCAAGTTTGGAAGAAATTGGTGCAGCGGTTACCAAGATATACACATGTAACCATAAGTGGGCGTGGCTACGCCCATTTTCCAAAAATTTATAATATTCTAATTTTTCGTCGAAAAATTATTGTAAATATCAATTTTGAGTGAATTATCTTCAGTAGTTACTAAAATATCGCAGTTTTCGTATTTCTGGAATTTACCGTTATATGGGAAGTGGGCGTGGTTAAAGTCCGATTTCGCCCATTCTCAATACCAACCTACCTTGGATTAAGGGAAACCTACATACCAAATTTCGTTGAGATATCTCAATTTTTGCTCGAGTTATCGTGTACACGGACAGACGGACAGACGGACGGACAGACAGACATGGCTTAATCGATTTCTTTTTTCATCCTGATCATTTATGTATACATTTGTCTATATCTATCTCGATTCGTTTTGGCTGTTACAAACAACCGTTATGTGAACAAAATTAATATACCCTTGTGCACAAGTGCGCTCGGGTATAAAAACCTGATGGATTTGCAAAAGTTAGCTCGTATTTTTATTTTATGGCTTACTAAATTTTTCATGTCCCGGCCTAAGTAGTTTTCAAAAAAGTGGGAAAAATGGTTAAAATAAATGTCTAGGCAAAATTAAAGGTTAAGACATTCCCCATCAAAAAGCAAGTTTGAATGTTCGTTAGAGTATTTATACATTCTAGAAAATTGTTCTTCGGAAAATTTTACTAGGGATCTTCCCAGGCAAAACCTTCATGCTACCAACGTAAAAGTCTCTAAAAAACTTAAATAAAAAATTAACAAAATTTGTTTTTTTTTTTTAATTTTTTTAAAATTGTGTTTGGCTGTTATTCCTTCTTTGCATAAATTTTATGGTTTTAATTATATAGAAACTTTTTCGTTTGTGTCATGAAGTTTTTGCCGTAGAAGCCCCCTAATAAAATTTTCCGAAGAGTAATTTTCTTGGATATATCAATCCTCTAACGACGTACCAAACTTTCTTTTTGCGAGGATCCTTGCAGTATGGGTCAAAACGAGCCCATAAGACGGGAGCTAATATGTTAAAGTTTTCTACGAAAAGATTTCCCATGAAATTTTACTATAAACTTCTTAACCTTTAATTTCTTAATTTCACTCACACATTTATTTTAACAATTTTTCCACTTTTTTGAAAACTACTCAGACTGAGACATGACAACTTTAGTAGGCCACAGAATAAAAATGCGAGTTAACTTTCGCAAATCCATCGAGTGTTTTACTACTGGATGGGTATACTTTCAGAAAATGTTAACAAGTTCCGGGCTGGTTTCGGCTGTCGCACAGTGTTATTACCGAGTTAAGCGTCCTTAAATTAATTATTAAATATATGGTACAAAATGATTTTACTTTTATTTCCCATTTTCAAAAAACGCTTTCTCATTTTCAAAAACACTTACGCATTTTCATTCAACGCTTTCCCACTTGCAATTAACTATTCTCATTTCCAATTGACACATTCGCAATTAAAATTGTCAATTCTCATTTAAAATTGATTATTCTCAATTATGAAGGACGCTTTCGTATTCTCATTTGACGCTTTCTCATTTACAACTCATTATTCTTATTTAAAAATGCCACTCTCGCATTTACACTGATACTTCCCCATATTCCCATATCCCTAATCTCATTTACAATTGACTATTCTTACTTTCAATTGACGCTTGCTCATTAAGAGCCAAATTCACAGTGTGTTGTTTTATAAAAGTCTGTACTGAAAATCTGTAGTTAACTGCCCATTCTGAGTTAACTACGCACTGTGAGTTTGGCCCAATCTATAACTGTTGTTCAAGGATTTATATTATAAAAGTCCTTCATAATAATTATCAGGGAGATACCTATTTTTGGGTCTTCAAAGACTTTTATTTTGAGACTTATATAATAAAAGTCGTTTCATAATAATTATGAGTACGAACAAATTTTTTAAGTCTTAAAGGACGGGGCTTGTTCAGAACCATTTCCGAATTAGTTGAAGACCAGTCCGGGGCTAGTGGGGACAAGTTCGGGACAATATATATAAAATATATAATATAGTTTCAATCTAGTCCCCAACTGGGACCAAACTACTTCCCAACTAGCCCGAACTGGGCCCCAACTAATCCCGAAAAGGTCCCGAACTAATCCTGAAAGTGTCCAGAAGAAGCCCCGTCCTTTACGACTTAAACCATATTTTCACACTCATAGTTATGATGAAAATACTTTTATAATAAAAATCGCAAAATAAAAGGCTTTGAAGACTGAAAAATACTTAGCTCAATGAAATTATTATGAAAAGACTTTTGTTATATAGGTCTTAAAATAAAAGTAATCGATGACTTAAAAAATTTTTCTCACATATAGTTATTATCAAAAGACTTTTATAATTCTGCCGAAAATTTTGATGCCTTTTTTAAAACTCCACCGTGAAATAAATATTATTCTGGGTCTCTCCCACAACTGACGCTTTCTTATTTACTACTGGAAATGGTGTAGTTTTTAGGTTATCTGTGCGATCTTCTGATGTAGGGCACTACGCTCCCTGCACCTTGCCTGTTTAACAGATAATGCCAGATCTGCTTTGGCGTCGTACTCTGAGAAAACTGCATTATAGAGAGGCAGGAGTCCATCGATATTTTTTGAATGTAATATCATGAAAATCTACTTGAAAAAAATTGGTTCATAGAGATTATAAATGAACAACTTTTTTATTATGGCATTTTCGTTTTTACAAAAATGTTGCCTTCTCATTGCCCTCTTGTTAGTATTTTCCACACTTCTGTAAATGAACTGGAGAGTAGAAAATAATTTCTCTTAGTCCCATAGAATTTCATTCGATTGAAACATTAGAAATCACACTGTAATAAAATGACGAATAGCATAACAGAACTAGGTATAAGTGTTAACATATTGCTTGGCCAGCAAAAAGTCTAGCATACATATACATATCTAGAACTTTACTCTTCTGCAACACTATGTTTCATAACTTTTATTTCACTCAATTACGTTGCTATAGCCAATTATGTGACAACTTTCCGATTTTACTTTTTGCCTTTTTCTCCTTCTTTTCTCCATTTCAAATTCCAATTCATTTCACAGCATGCAAATCCAATAATAGCAACAGTTCACAAGCATTGGACCGTAGCCAGTGGAAGTTGTCACAACTTCATAAATATTTTTACAGTTCTCTTTGTATTTATGCATACGACTGCTTTGTTAAGAATTGAAGTACATTAGTTTCAAAGTATAAACATACATAAAATAAGTCAGATATGAAGGCTGACTTTATGTTAATATACTAGTGACAATTTCAGAGGATATATAAAAGGAGAGTATAAATTCACGCTTGGAGTTGAGATGTTTAATGTAGAAAAAGTCTTTAAAACTGTGACCCAAGTAATAACACCGTACACCATTTTTCTTGATCAGGTCATCTTTCCAAAATATTAACATTTTAAGTTCAACATGGAAAAAGTTACTAATACGCCCTGTACGAGTACGGCCATCTACGGCGTATGAGTAACATTTATTTCTCGCTCCCATTTAATACAAAACATCCCTACAATACAGCTGAGTATCATATGAATGCTCATATTATATTATCACTAATTGCAAGAGTGCTTATCAAAGTATTCAGTTTTGTTCAGACCATGGGAAAAAACTGTGTACTTTCCTGTGTAAAGTCCTCAGTACTAATAGTCAAACAATTCATTTATGCCATACTACAAAAACAAAAGTGTAGGTATTATTGCACATTTTAATTTGACTACTCACAACTTGTTTATTTATCCATCGATTTTCATCGTTAGAAGCTTTAATTTTTTTGCAAAAGAACAGGATTTAATACAAAACGAAAAAAAATAAAAAAAATAAATTTTTTTCTTTTCCCTATTAAAATTTGATTTTTGTTTTTTAATTTAAATGGAGTGGTAGCACGCACTTCCAAGAATATTTTCATTCGGATTCGCTAATGCGAATGATTTGCATCATTTTAAATATCCACATCCAATTTTGCGAAAGTTCTGCGAATGCAAATGTTCAACAAATTCTGCTAAGCGTCTTATAAGGGTCATTCCATAGTGTTTGGTGAACACTTTTTTCTAGAATGTAATTTATAACTATGTTCTCGGAATTTATACAACAACGAAAGAAATTTTTTAACCTAGAACGGTAACTAATGTATAAAAATGCTTTAAAAAAAAATATCAAACGCTTTTGTTCCAGCTAGTATAAAAGGGAACTAGTTTCAAACTATCCTAAAAAAGACTCAGTCTGCATACACAAAGTGTTCCAGTGATAACTGCTTTTCTTTTGGCAGGTGATAGGGGAGGTCTAGGCGAACAAAAAATTATATATGAGGTGGGGTCTAAAGTGCAGTAGTTCTAGTAGTGGTTCTCACAACTTAATAAAAAACCCTAATGAAAAACGACCTAGGAAACTTTTCTAGCAAACTGTATCAGCTCTTTAGAAAAAAATATTTTAAGGTAGTTTTTTCTTTTTAGGGAAATCTGGGAACTGTAAATAAAAATTTCTAGAATCCTTGACCATGGCGGCCATTTTGTTATTAAATATATATATATATTTTATTTTTTTTTTCAAATTCATCATGAAATTTCCTCCAAATTTGCAAAATATGTGTTCTACAAACTTTTGGTTTTACTCCAGAAAAACATATATCTGCATTTAATGCTCCTTATTATTAAAGCTGATGTTTTTACTCTTGTTTTATCTGTTTTTCATTAATTTATTTTGAGCATGAGTTAATTACTGCGCGAGGTATTTTGTACAGTTTGGTTAAGTGTGGTGAAAACCGAAAAGTTGTAGCAGTTGAAAAACAAGTTTTGACAATTTTTTGGGGAGATGTCGACTCTGGAAAGTTTAAAAGCCGTTCGATGAGGCTGAATTTGAATCAAAGTAGAACAATTACTTGCTTATTCCAAAAAATAGAAAAAATCTGAAATATAATTGATAGAAAATGTTTCCAACTAGGCTTTGAACTAGTTATTTATAACCATATTGAAACTTATATTCTTCTTAAAAATCATGCCAAGTTTCAAATTGATATCTCTAAAACTTTAACTAAAATTGTATTTTAATGTCCTAGATTAATTAGCTGATCGCTAGTGTGTATTAAAAAATGATAAAGATTTATATCTTTATCATAAAAAATAGAACAGAATTAGATAGGTTTATAAAGATTTTCGATACATAAAGCATTTAAGGCCCTCTTTATTTTTTATGAATTTGTGTATTAGTAAATACCGTGTTAAAGATATTTGGTAATTAGAAAAAATATCCACTTCTCCTGGAATCTCAATTTATTATCTTAAAACTCGAGTATATATATCGCACATTTTCTTGAAAGGTGTATCAATTCAGTATTTGTCGTTTTTGATACTGTGCGTAAAAGATATTCAAAGACCGTATATTTTCCTTCCATAAAAAGCGGAAATTAAATTTGTTTGTAATTTGAAAAAATCCGCACTTATGCATTTACAAACAACTTATACTTACTTTCGAAATAATATTTATTAAAAGTTGTCGATGTATTGAAATACCCAAAAGCAAGTCAAAGCTTTTCAAATTTCTTACTCATTAGCCTGAAAGAGTACAAAATTCCACAAATAGCTTATTACCTTGTTACCAGAACGAATCTTTTTGATGGTAAAACTCTTTTGTAATCAATCATTTTTCATTTATTCAATTTTCTCAATCAACTACTGCAGCACATCGGTAACCACTTTACCAGACCTCAAAGCGCGCATCACTCATACGCCATGGTGTGGCACACCAAGCACGCTAACGAAAGGCAAGAACCAAAAGAATGCTGACAAAAGCGCGTACGCTACATTTAACAGTTGAATGGTTAAAAAAATCGCGCTACTCACGCTTGTGTACGTACGCTTGTGCAAAAAAGTATATTTCTCATGATACTAATGCATATACGTATGTATGTATGTATAAATAGACATTGTCTTCTTCTTTTCCTTATGTATCTCATACATAAGTATACCCTAAGGACATTCTTATTACGATTGCAACTTATCCGTATTCATATTTATCCAATTCACTGGCTGCGCATGAAACTTCTTGACGAAAATTTCCTAGAAACTGTAAAACTTTGCAATACCCTTCGCCCTCTTGCTCAATGCTACGTTTTGCCTGAACTCTGCTAGCTTTACGTTAGGGAGCCCGTATAGTAGATAGTTGCGAATATTTTCGCACTCCTATTTTGACTTTATATTCCATTCTTCGTGCACTGCAAGCGCATTGTGGCTCTGTTGTTGCGGTGTTGGCACTGCTGTTGCAGCTGCTTGTTTGCATATCATTACCGGCAAATTGCAGGAAAACTATGCCAAAATGTTTTGGGTTGGAATGCAGCCAACGCTGGAGGAATGTATGTATGTAACTACGTTTTCTTATGATAATCGCTGTCCAAACTATGAACGAACCATGCAGGAAAGCTGGCTTAGTTTAAATGCCAAATATATCTACATATACATATGTGTGAAAATAATATTCTCAATAATAATGAAATGTTAAACTTACCGTAAATCAATATTTTTATGCACAGGCAGGTGATTAAGGAGATTTAGTCTTGAATGTATATTCAGTGCCACATTTATAGTACGCCACCGCTGCCTTTGCTGAAGGGATACTATAATATTGAGATCCCCGAGGCTTATTACTGGCTTATCGACAATGTCGCGCCCGGGCTTACACATTGTAGAATCTTTAGTAATGGCTTCAAAAACTGACACACGGTCAGCAGCTGGAGTCGTTATCGAAAGTAATTGGAACTATATTCTCTTTACCTCTATCTTGGAGAACATGCCTCGGTATTTCACGCTGAGATATTTAAAAGTCTCAAGACCATGGACTATGTGTAGAAAAAGGTATAGAAGTAGGAGATTACGTATTTGTAATGACAGCCAAGCTGTACTTAAGGCATTAGACGAAACTCTAATTACTTCCGAGTTAGTTGGGCGCTATGCAAATATCAAATAATTATATTAGAAAACATAGCGAAATTATTTTAGTCTGAATGTTTCTGAATCACTCTGGAGTACTTGGCTATAAGACATCGGATCGCTTGGTTATAGAAGGTTTAGCTTAGGTATTCCTTGGTCCGCAAACAGTTGTAGCATTTCTATCTTAGGCCATCGATGCCACCGTCAGAAACTGGGTGAATATTGCGCTTACCAATGAGTGGAAGGATTTTCATTTATTTTATTAATTTAATCAATTAAAATTTTCGAACATGTGCCAACTTCGGCTGTAAGCCTTCTTAAACCTTATTCTTCTGACAGCCATATTGCAATATTTACTTTGTCTTATAAATTTACAGTTTAATTTTCAAACAGATGGCAACTGTCTACTTTTTTCCTTCTATATTTTAAGTTGGACCACTTTTAGTACATCAGTGAAAACTGCATTCAATTTAATTCATAAGCTTTCGAGTGATGTGCGTACAAAAATAAAGACGGACAGACAGAAATTCTAAATATTGTTGATTTGGCCATATTAATTTATCTTTAATATCTATAATGTACAGACATCGGCCTGCTACAATTTTATTATATGTATGGATTAAGTGATGTCAAAGGATAAAATGCACAAAACAATAATAATATGAATTAATCTATTTGGTTTTTGGTAAAACTATAGCATTTTCATACAGATCCAGTAGACCGTATCCCAATACATACTTTATGGAGCAGCAATAACGATTAAATGCTCCAATTGATTTTGAACACTTTCTGCGAGAGAACTCCTCTGGCTCTCAATTCGTCCATCAGCTTGATCCGTTACTAAAAAGCTTTTCCAACCGCCTCCTTTGCAAAGTTGCGCTAGTTGTTCATCCCGAGTTCAGGGCCCTCTACACTTGTTCGCCCATTGACTCAATCGGCGCTCTTTCTTACGTTGTCCACCCACGGGTGCAGAGTGGAACTTTTTTTTTTCCATATCTTAAGTACACTCTGGACGTTTGCTACCAGATATCAATCTACATCTTTGAAGGAGTTGGCCCCGGTTTTGAAATTATTTGATTGCTGCTTTGGGGTAAAAGCTACTTTTTTTCGTCGGATCTTTCCAAGATTTTGTCTCTGGTGAATACTTAGTCTATAGTTTCTCTTGCGATAAGACTTCATAGCCGATGCCCTGAAAGCTGATCCGGAGATAGTTGACGCTTATATCAGGGCGGAAATTTTTGCAGATGAGCCGAAATGCACTTAACTTTCAATCGTCCAAGCATGCTTTCGTCGAACCAAATATTGAATAGACTCTATATATCCTCGCAGCCATTTTTGAATAGTAAGCATGTCTCGAATTTAAGTTTTGTGTGCGCTTGATATTTATTCACATGCATATTTACTTTCAAATGTAGCTACCTAAGTGGGTATTCAGGAAAAAGATAATTTGCCGAATATTACTTACCCGAATTTAACAGAATTCCCAGTATTCGAAATCATTTTTGGCAAGTGTTCCTTTGAGGTCTTTAGAAGAGTATATGCAAATGATTAAATGTAAACATGCTAGAAAATTTTTGGCACTGAATTGCTGAATGGCAACAAGCTATAAATGTGGCATGCAAAATACCAAAGCAACCAGGCATTGAGTTGTATGGGCGTAAATTCGATTTCACTTTTTGTTAGTAGCTGAGAAATGAAATGGTGGAAAATGTCAAATGGAAGGGAGTTTAAAAAATGCAAATAACGAGGGAACTTAATACAAGTGCACAGGATAAAAAAAAAAAATAAAAAAAAACAAAAATGATACAAAATATCAATTGCGAATTGGCAGCAGCTGCCGCTGAGTTGGCAAGACCTGGGCTCTTTTGATTTCTGATCTCGAATATGTCTGTCGTTATAGAATTTTTTTGCTCTCATATTAGAATTCTGCATATACCTATTTATGTTTTGTAAGTGCATAATGTTGAGTCGATTTCTTATTTATTTTTAAATATTTCCTTTGCAGCAAAAATGCAACAAATCTGGAACGATTTCAATGGCACATCTCTAAGCGTGAGCTGTACAAGGAGAATGACACCACTGTGGATGCATTGCTACGTGATATGATCAAGCTGCCGGTGCAGCATGTTGGTAAGTGATTACATAAATATGTACGTATGTAGATACACACTTAACTTAAGGCTTCTGCCATAGTAGTTACATTTTACATCTACATACATACGTACGCGAATGGTACATACAACAAAATTTAATTGTTTTTAATATGTGACTGTTGTAACACCGTGCGATAAAAGCAACAGAATTTCAAAACACAAAAATCAATACACTCACGAAACTATGGGCCAAACTGCGTTTTTAATTTTTTACTCTGACTTCAGTATTTTTGAAGGTAATTTGAAATTTTAAAGATATTGTTAATTCAAAAAATTATTCAAAAACTCAGTGCTATGTAGAATAACATTATGATTACCAAATGAAAGGGATAATCCTGTAGTATTTAAATACGGCAAAGTTTTTGGTTTACAAGGAAGAATAGGTATTAAAAATGCGCTTTTAATTCAGTTTTTTTTTTTTTAAGTTAATAAAGTTAGAAGCACGAAGTTCGAGGAAGTGATCGTTTGTGTTTCAGTCCTTAGCATATAATTTTTTCAGAAATAAATATTGCAAATTTTCAAGGATATTCAAGTACAAAACTTTAAAAGGACATATTCCATACCCATTAGTCCTCATGTAACAAAAAATTTAATATTTCTTAATTCTACAGAATTTTCTACTTTATTTGGTACCCACATTTTTATAATGATTTTGGGACTGATATTTTTGAAATTTTAAAGTCCTTCTTAAAAAATCTTGACGTGAGAGAGAAAAACTAAATACGCAGAAAAGTTATTTAACTTTTAGTCTTTACCTTCACAAGGTAAGCCTATTTTGCCCTTTTCAAATAATTTTTATAGTCAGCTTATATTCTAAATAGCATTTACCAATTTTCATGATGAGCGTATAACTCGTTTAGAAATCAAGTCTTACATTAAGTTCAAATTGGCCCCACTTAACTTGTTAAATGAAAAAGATCTTTTTGGAAAACGCAATCATCCACATTGAACATTTGGAGTTTGTGTGTTTTGAAACACAAAAACTTGATTTTGAATATTTTTTCGAATTCTTATTGGTAATCAAACAATCGTCAAAGTTAACTCCAAACGTTCAATATGGACGATTGCGTTTTCCAAAATGCTCTTTTTCATTTAACAAGTCAAATAGGGTCAATTTGAATGTAATAATAAAATTCTTTCTAGGCTACGAAAACTCACAATTTTCAGTTATTGTCGACAGAAGAAAAAGTTTGATTTAAGAGTTTTGCTCTGCTTATATATATATATATAAAATAGATTGCAAAACTCTGACTAATTAGAACTGAATAGACTGTTTTGGTGAACGTCTTAAAATATAATATACTTTGCAATACCGGCGGTAAAAATGCAACTTTTTTTGGTTATGCAGACTAATATAGATATATATACGAGTATATATGAACAACAATTATGCTTCCTAAAATTAAAGCACATATGTGTAAACAATGCTTCAACCAAGTGCTCTTCCTGTTTTTTTTTGTTGCTAAAGTTTTCGCATAATTAATTTATTTGTCTATTTGAAAGTTGCTTGAACTTCTGCTTAAATAAATGCACACATCCACACATATGTAAGCGCGTATTCATGAAATTCTGTGAAATAAATATGTTCTCTCATGTTGTTGTTTTAATAAACTTGAAAATTCAGTAGAAAACATGAAGCACGATGTACATTTTAAACTAAATTTCATGTACGAATGAAAGTGATAGTTTTTTAGGTGTATAGTATGCTTGTACATTAGACTGAGCCTTATTTTGCAACTTTATCCTACAAAGCAAGACTTCCCCCAAAATGGTTCACTTGGTCATAAAAACGTGACCTGCGAAAGAATTTAAAAATCGGATAACGGAAAGACATGCCTCAAAGGCGGTAACGTTCAGCAAATTCATGGAATTTTTCACAAAGTGATCGAAATTGCTTATAAGTCAGTAGGAAATTTAATATATTTTGATGGAAATTTATGTAGTTTTGCCCCCATGTCAAAATGGCCATAATATTTTTGAACCTCCCCAACTTTTAAAGTTATTGAGGTTTTTTCCATGTAAAACTAAAATTCATTCCAGCGTAAATTAATTAATCACCAAACCTAATCAATAAAATTAAGGGTTAATGATTAAAAATAAATTTTTTTAGTCACGGTTACGATTAACTGTTCCCCTTTCCAGTGAATAGTACGAACGCTGAAAAGATTATTACTTTGCTTCGTTATCGTTTTTACAGATCTGGTACTGTGAATCGGTGCATAATTTTGCTAGTATATTCAAGAACAAGGTGCAAAAATATGGAACAAAAAAAAAAAATTCTTTAATTCGTTTTGCAAACAACGTTCGTCCTGTTAAAACTCGTGACATTTATTATTAAATCCGCTATCAAAATTTTATTTTTCGTTCGAGAAAACCACTATTTTCTAGCTGTCCTGTCGTGATTCTTTACGTTATATAGCAAAATTGATTCCCTTTTTTGAAATTTTCTGAACACAAGTATATAGAGCAGACCTGGGCGGCGCCTGCCCGGCGGGCATATTCGCGAAAGCTTCATTCAACCGCACCGCTTGTTCGCACGCACACAGTGACATAAATTTCTCGCTCACTACAAAAATTCTCTGTCAAAGCTGCCCGCCTCTGGTATAGAGTAATCCGTAGTTCCCTTGTGGTGTCATACAACAAGGTGCTGACCTCGTAAAATACTTGCGTTTTCTCCGTCTAGCTTTTGTGTTCTGGCTCCATTTCATGATTTTTTCATGCGATTCTATGAACCGGCTTCAGTTGTCAAAAACCTTTGCATTTCCTTCAGTTTTATTTCCAACAGATCGCCTGTAAAGTCCTGTATTTGTGCAGCCCTCAATTTATGAATTTTTTTGAAAAAGATTTTAAGTGTAATTCTAGTAACTTTCCTATACACATAATGATGCTACGAATACCTGTACCTATTCAAGTGAATCAAAATAATAAGTATAATTTTCGGGTAGTTTGATAAACAGTTATTTTCTTCAAAATCCATGATTCTTCGAAACAATGTCAGAAACAAACTTGATGCCTTAAAGTCCAGATATAATATTGGATCTTGAGGTGAAAATGTGTACCTATTCAAGTGAATCGGGCTGTATTTTTAAGTAGTTTGATCAATTGAAATTGTCGAGATAAACTTAAACTCTATTGGAATTTGACTCCCACAAATGAGTATTTACCAAACACTGGAAAATTTTTACTTGTAGAGTTAGGATAAACATTTTCCATCCTTTTTCAAAATGGCGGGTCCTGCAAATAAAATTTTACGTTCCCAGCAGTGGGTGTTTCAATCAGTTAAAGGCGTGTCAGACGTGACAATATATTTCGTATGCAATATATTGCGAAGAGGCTGTCAAATTGAGAAACTTCAGAAAGCAGTTGCATGAGTAGTCACACCTTCCATGTAAAGTGTCTTTCGAAAGAGGTTTTCATATTTCCGAAAGCAACAATTTTTTGAATGAATAAAGTCAAGTCAATTTTAAAGTTTAAACCCTATACACAATTTGTTTTTTCAAAAACTATATTTGAAGGAAAATAAATTTTATGGGTTTTTTTGGGTTTTATAATAGTGGCTTGAATTAATTTTAAATATTCATTAACGCCTTTTGGTGGTCGCCATCAGCCAAAATTTTGTTTTTGCGTTCATCTCCGCTGGATATATTAAAAAAGCCGGTATTATTCCTTCGTTCACATATTTATATATGTAAGCAAATAGTCGATATAAGCAACTCCACAGTATGTATGTAATTTAGCGTTTTTTTTTTATAACGTTCAGAAAAATACCCCATATGTATATATTATTCTATATATAGACATATACACACATTTCTATTCTATTCTCTTATATGCAAAGAAATTTGTGGGAGGAGTTGAGAAATACCTCTAAATAGCAAATATAGCGAGCCATCTGATTTTATCAGGTATTACCAAGAGATGAAAAATGGGAATCAAGGCGTAAAGTTTGCGCTGGGCAAAAAAAAAATAAACATTCCTGTTTCACCCGAGGTTGCCCTAGGATTTTGCTTTCTAGCAACTTGCAAGTAATGCAATGCGTTCATATATTTGACCAATTTAAATTTGTTGCTTACTGGTTAATTGATGAATATTTATTTTTTTTTGTCTTTTTGTCTAAGTTTACTTTGTTTTTAATTGGGAAATAATTGTAATTGATTTTGCAACTTTATACTAACATCCATTGGTTTTTTTGTTTTGTCTTTTGTAATACATAAATGTAAAACTTTTTCTTTTCAATCTAACCACTCACTTCTCACACAAGCGTGTTGTTTTGTATATGTACATACTTACTTGCAAATTGTTAACAAGACACAGTAGCAACAATGTTGGTGGAGTTAAAACAACTCATACTTCAAGCAGCAACCGCTACATTCTGCTGGCTACGTCGAGTTAAATTGCGGTTTGCCTACAAATGTCAAGGTACCTGAATACATACCTACTTTTGTTAACAAACTGTAGGATGCGCCTTTACAAAGTACAACAAATGTTAAACAGTAACAACCAAATAAGTGCAATTAAGCTAGTTGGATCTGAAATTGCTCTCATAGTTGCAAATTGTTGCAGGGCTCTTTTAGTTGGGTTAATTTTTGAAAAGTGTTGATGTATGTATGCACATATGTTTGTTTGCGTAATGAAGCCATTTCCTTATGCTTGACTATTTTCGTGTACTTGTGAGATGGAAAAAATATGCATGCTACTTACTTTGTTAATTATTTAAAGTTGCATGCAGCGACTATATGGGTATCTTTGAATACATACATACATATGTATATATGTATTTAGCATTGGACTAATTATATCACATGTGGCTGTAATACATAGTTGGTCTTGAGAATATTTCAAGGAAGTATGATATTTTATACAGATCTCGCTTCAAATATTGGAAATTCATATGTACAAGCCATTGTGCCCCTAAATGTTTTACTATTTCGGAAAATGGCATTAAAGTTTTCAATTATTTATAAAGTGAAAGATATACAAATTTGGGAAATATCCACAGTAATATGGCATTATCTTTGACAAATTAATTTCTTTGAGAATGTAGCTTAAATGACGAACATGCTCGAATGACAGCAGTGTCGCAAAACCGTTGCCAGCAATGTTTGTTGCATATAAGCACAATGAAATCAGCAAGGCCTAATCGGTAGAAGTTATAGCTGCTATTACAGTTATCATATTCGGCAGGAACCGCACCCGGATCATCTATGTTAAATACTCCTGAGCTGAATTTCTACTCCATCTAATAGTTATTAATATACATTTGTATCTAGTACATACTATGTGCATTAGAGTGTACATACTAGAAAAAAAGTTCGTCATACACCGTTGAGCATATAGTATATAATTTTGCAAGGCAATTTCGTATTTTTCGTGATATATTTGGCATTTACAGTCGGGCCTTAATGATGTTCTTGTTTCGAGGAGAACATTTTTTTGCTCCAAAGTTCTTTGACCTCAATTACCCAATTGTAATACTTACCAAAACAGGTAAGGATTTTTAAAAAGTGGTTTTCGGTACTAGCACTTGAAAATTTTTATTTAAGGCGTATTTTAAAACATCCTATCAAAATCTGTGAAAAACGAAGTTTCGAAAAAAGTGCTGGTTAAGGCCTTCGTGAATTATGGAAGTATATATGTATGTTGCCAGTTATTTTAGATTATTAAAAAACATATTATTTTATCCCTTTTTTCGGTACTGGAAGAGACTTATGTAATTATCAATAACAGTAAAAAAATAAATAAAATAGACTTTGTAAACTAACCCGAAAATGATACAATTTTCATTCAACCTTCAAGATCTTCCAAAATTTCATGTTTTTTTTTGGATTGCAAAGTTTCATGTGGCTATCGTTCACTTAATGCAAATTTTTGATTAAAATTTTAAATTATTTTTGAAATTTTACCATGTAAAATCAGCCACATCATAGAAATCATATTTATTTCCACTTTTCCATGTGTTTTTGTTCAGCTGAAATTTTTTCAACTATAAAAAATTTAATTTTTAAATTTGACTTTGAAAAGCAATATGTATAAAGAGGTGTACAAATACTTATGCCAAAACATCATCAAGATCTGCCGCAACTTCCTTTCCCTTTTTTTTACATTGTGATGAAGTGATGTGATTAGAGGATCGGAAGATATCAGCAACATATTCAATAAATCAGAATTTTGCTCAAGCGTACATATACTTGAATTTATTAATTCGCACCATTTTAGGATTCACTTCTCACAGATTCCTGTTTAATTTTTGTAAGGCAAAGTTAACCCAATTTTACTAATATTTTAAGATTTTGGACTTTAAATCCTTTTTATATGAAAAACCCATACTTTCTCGCAGCTGGTTTACATCTTTTATTATTTGGGATAACTGATAGTAGACGCCATGTAATTGGTTTTTGGGCTGGTTCTGGCTTAGTATCTAAAAACTTAAGTAAAGTTAAAAAATGTAAAAAATAAACCTTTTATTACCAACACAAAAATTAATTAACTTAGATTAATACAAAGTTAAGAAAGAGCTTACTTTAAATAAAAGATCAATGTGTCTTTCAAACAGAAACAAAATTTATGAAATATCGTTTGCCGTTTATGAACACTACTTCTCCAAAGTTGAAAAATGTTCATCACAAAAACCAGTTTTTAATTTTGACTAAACTTCGATGAGTTTTAAATCAAATATCTTTTGACCCAAAGTAGTCAGAGCAAAACCGAAACCGGATTAAGAAAATTCAGGGTATTTTTGTATTAAGGGCATAATCACAATTAAAATATTTCACGGCCAAATTGAAAAATTTTGTTTGCATTTCCACACTCTTAGTACAGATACATGTAAATTTTTGTTTTTGTACTCCTGTTATAACTTCATATTTATTCGCCTTGGGCGTTCCCTAGGTTCGGCCAAATAATTTATTTAGTATTTTTTGAAATTACTGTGAAAAAAATATTTTGCACTCAGGGTTGTACGTGGAGCTTTTTACTGTTAGTTTGTAAGCCGGTTCGGTCTAATGTAGATATCTAAAGAATGAATTCTTGTCTCTCTAGTCGTCTCATTTGTGTGTTTCTAGACTTTCGTATCTACTATTTAGACAATTATCTCGCTTTCTGGCTTTTGATAACAACAATTCATTTCCAAAAACAATTGCATTGCGGCTTTGAAAATAGTAGAATCAACAGAAGTTGCGGAATTTTCCGGAGTATAAACTTCAATGCTCTCTACTGACAACAATGTAGGAAAACAAACTAAAAATTGTTTATGCATTCGTTTTCCCCTCTTTTACTGCTTGTCAGCGCAAGTTTTGCGGTTAAAGTGTATGGTTTTGCACTGTGTGTGTTTATTTGGCTTTGTTTCAAATTGTTATGGGCTTTTTTTGGGGTTTGTTAGCAACCCATGATCAGAAGAATTGTTCATTTCGCCCACACAAAAGCAAAAAAAAAATGAAAACAAAGGCAGACAAGTTTGCGTGTGCGAATTGCGTTGTTGTTTTCGCTACGCATGCAAGCATTCTATGTGCAGCCTTATAAATGCACATTAGGGTGGTCCAAAAATGCATGTGAGAAAGTAGTGGTTAAATAAACAATTGGGTATAGTTACTGGAAGCATCCTGAAGAGAATCAGAGTTTTCCTATCGAAAAATATCGATTTTCAAGAATTCCATACCCTTTCTACGAAAAGTTGTTTAAAATACATGGAAAACTTTGAGCGCTTTGAGCAACATCTAAATATTTTTTTTGATTGGAAAATAAATTTTTTTTGGACCACCCTAATGCACATATACATATATGTACGTTTGCATGTACACTGCATGCGAGCACTCACTTAATGGAAACGTGCACTCATTCAACGCTCTTGTAAATGGCAGAGCCTAGAAAAAGGAAATGCACTTATACGCCTGACTTTTTGGGATGGTATCCTTTTTTTCAGAAATAATAAAATGCTTGACGTATCTAGATGTTTTTTGTTTCAAATGCATTGCTGGTTTAGTGTGAGATGCAGCTTTTTTGTATTTCTCTTCACTTGTGTGTGTTAGCATAAAAGTCTTACAAAAAAAAAACGAAATAATAATAACCTTTCGGCCGCATGTACGATTGTTTTCCTCAGTTGGCATCCTTCCGCAGGAGGGGTAGGGGGCTAGTTTCAAATAACTGCCACATAGTAAATGCGTATGGTTTATTTCAGTGCTGTGTGTATGCTTGTATATTGTCGAGATGTTTTTACGCATTCACACACACCTCATGGGGAGCGCAGTTGCCTGTATGCTCCGGTCTAAACAATTTTCGAATTTTTATTTGGCCAATTTTCCGAGTTTTTGATGCCAGGTTGGTTAGTTAAAGCTTCGCGCTCCGGAAGTAGAAGCTTACATACATTGTTAGCCTGTTAGCGCTTAGAAAAGTTTAATTGTGTATTAAGTTGAGTTATGGCGCAGCTTCGTAGACTATTTTTTTTTTAACTTTTTCAGTTTTAATTATTTATGTAAGTGTGTATATTAAATTGAATATTCCTTTTATGTGGGTTTTGTGGCTTACAACACTAGTTAGTTTGTGATGTTTTCGTGCGTTGGGATAAATACGTGGTTTGCTGGTGGTTAAAAAAATATTTTTACTTTTAAAAATATTTGAATATTTTGTATGTAAAGAATAAGATGATTCACAAAAATAAATTGCTAAATTGAGCGACCATAACAATATTATGCTTTTGTGTGCGGACTATGCAGGGCCCGATCCACGGGGGTCTTGAATTGCTTTTATTGTTCGAGGGATATAAAATTGAGTGAAGGGTGCACAGTTGCATGCAATAAACAATGCATTTTTTAAATTAAGCTGATCAAATTTTGTTTCGAATTTTGGACAGTGGAATCGTGTTGCTCGTCTCAAAACCTACAATATTAGTATAATAACAAAATACAAAAAATGTTTTTTTTTTTTTAATATATGCGTTAGATTTTGCAGGTTTTTTTTTCGAAGAACACTGTTTTTACCCAATTTTTTAAGGTCAACGAGTGATTGTGGCTCAATATCAATGTTTTTTCTTGAAAGGCAATTACATTAGCTTTCACAGCCATTTTGTTTCATATCAAAATATTGCTTGTGTCGAAAGCGTTACAATTAATTGGCATGAAGTTTTAAAAAAGCACACTGCATGCCGTCAAGTTAGCTCGAATATCTTATTTTTCAGTCGAGAAAATTTGAAATTTGAAATTAATACGGTGCATTTTTAGAATTTCTCGAAGAATACGATGCCATTTTTTATTTGTTAAAATTTTCAAATTCAAATTTTTTACTCGCCAGTTAGTTTTCATCAAATCGTCACACGGTTTTCAAAACTATGTAGATGGAACAAACTTTTAATTGTACCGTCACACGATTTTTTAGGACCAAATGAATTTTGGGGAGTATGGGGTCTCCCGCGCAAAATTAATGCACCAAAATTTGTATGCTGGTCATTCTATACACATATTGCTCCTCACAACCTTTTGCATTTGTTATGTTTGCATGAGATTCCAAAAAATTGCAGGTAAATCTGCTTATATTTTTTCTGTTTGGGATGAGTTAAAAATTTGTTAAATTTTTGCGGCCGCTGTGGTGTAGTGGTTAGCAGGGCGAGCTACCATTTCACAAAACATTTCTTTGAGTTTTTTTTTACCGAGTTTTGCAATTTAATCTGCACTTGGCAGGTTTTCACTAAAAATCACTGGCAGCACTAGTGCAGAGTGCCTTACTCACGCTCTCGTTTACGGGGCGTATGAGTCAAAGAGTGTGCCTTATTTATTGGACGTTACGTATACGCATAGGATGCTTAAGTTGATTATGTACTTTCCTTATGCATAAAATAAACATACATATTAATTTTAATTTGAATTTTTTTTTAAATTTTTGTTTTATTATTACTTCTTTGCAGTACAAAAAGAGGGCGGCACACAATTGAAATTGATCATCGAATTCCCCAACGATATCAAGGCGCTGATGAAACCAATGAGGTAATTAATTAATTATATAATTTTAAGAGTGTTCAGTGTTGAGGCTCTACGCTCATTACAAGAATCGACCACATTAATATCAACAAAGTAGTTAAACGATTTACCACTGATAATAACCAAATTCACTTAACTTTGCGTGTATGAAACTTATGAATAGTTGAGCATGCAATGAAGTGGAAATTTATTGTGAATACTGATTACTACATTGCAATTGCGCAGATGTGTGATTTGCATATATACATATTTATTGGCGTAGTCCTTAATTGGTCACAACTGGCGCACGCACATTTATATGCAGCAGCTATTCACAGCGCATTAATTGGGGCTGTTATTGCATATGGCAAGCAGAATAAACCTTTTTTAATCACAGCCCATAGCAATTTATTGCAACACCCGTTTGCCATGCATTCGACGCATTGAAGTAATAAAAGTCCAATTGCCTCTGAACAGATGGATGAAGGAAAAATAAGAATTGTGACAGTTGATGGCTGATATCTTGATTGGCAACGCTCAGGTGCGTTCAGTGGCTAACGAAAGGAACTCGAAGAAATATTCATGTGACTATGTGTGGTATACATATGTGCGTTAGGGTGGTAAAAAAAAAAATTAATAAAGTTGGAATTGTATGCTCTCATCGCCTAGGATTACTTTATATTGAAAAAATATGCCCTTGTTTTTTACTTTGAAATCAAAGAAAATTAAAAGGACGCTCAAAACGCTCAAAGTTTTCCATGTATATTATATGGGATCGGTAAGCTCTGGTTTTCTTCGGAAGACTTTTTAATTTTTAATAGTTAAGATTTTTTATTGGTCCGCACTTCATTTTCTAGGGCTTTCGATGGATCTATAAAATATAGTTACTATGAAAAAAAGGCTAAATAAACAATTGGGATTATTATTGGGAATCGCCCGCAGAGAAACAGAGTTTCAAGAATTCAATATCATTTCTTTGAAAAGTCTTTTTTCGGATATAACATACTTACCCGGCAATTTTTGAGCGCTTTCAGTGACATATAAATATTTTTTCATTTAAAATAAAAAATTGCGATATGTTTTTTTCGGTATAGAACAATCGTAGGAGATGATAGTTGAAAAAATCCGACTTTACTTTTTCACATGAATTTTTGAACCACCCTAACGTATACTCATACATGGAAAAATGTAAGGAATTTCCGTTGAAAGGAGTTTCCATTACAAGAGCGTACAATATCTGGCGTATGCCGACGAGGCCGATATAATTGGTAAAAACAAACGCTACGTCTATTCTGCCAAATTAGATAGAGAAGCGAAGCGCTTGGGTCACTGTTGATACGAGTAGCTATAATCTTGAAAAACCAAATTACTTCGTTTATTAAGGAACCAGCATTAACTGTCTCCTCCTCCTCATAATTTTTGCAACTTCTGCAGCATCTACGATAATGCGCTCCGAGCCGTTATGCGTGTTTTCCGATGAGGAAGTGACTTGTTAGAGCACCAATTATCTGAGACGTATCTTCCCTCTTTAGATACTATATACTTCGAGACCTTTTTCGATCCCACTTGAGCCAAGCTTGCCTCGAAATGCGACAGGTCCCATCCATCTCTCGCTCTCGCGAGTATATAAAAAAAAAATCGCTTTTAAGAGAGTTTGTATGTGGAAAAGGGTATACCAATGCTTTCTTTGCCCGGAATAATCCTCCTCCCTATACCCCCTATATCCCCATGAAGTTCTTATCCGGAACCAGAGTTTCAACACAACAGTCCGTGTAACCCGGATGAAAACTATATCTTTCTGCATAAAATCGCTCGGAGTTTGCTGGAACTAACCTTGTTGCTTCCCCATTTCGTCTCTCGCAAGAGAGAGGTCACGGATAAGCTCCAAAGGAGTGGCTAGAGCACGCCATCCTGTCGTGCGCCCCTGGTCACATATCTTGAAGCCGAGTTAACGCCATAGAATCGTTCAGTTCCTATCCCCCCAAGGCCATTTTATGGCCTCTGAATTTATGTTTTTAATAGCTCCCCCAATGTCTAGAAAGGCTACAAGACAATAGTCCTTGTAACTGAAGGACTTTTCAATAAAACCAACCAGGTTGTGCAACGAGGTCTCCATGGAATTGCCCTTCACATGGGCATCTAGATGTTGAAAAATTTACTAATTATAATTTCTAGGGGTTTAAGTACAAAGGAAGAAAGACTAATGGGTCTGCGATAATTTGGATTTGTATGTGAAGCCTTACCGGCTTTAGGAATAAGGATAACGTAGACAGATCTCCACGACGTCGGTATGTAATTTAGCTTAAAACAGGCTACGAAAATGTTCATTGGAAAATTTAGAGAGTTTCCAAGCGCCGCAGTCAGTTCCGCGGGTAGCTTTGTATCGCTCAAGCAATCCTTTCCCTTGTGACAGCCACGTTCACTACCCCGCCCGAAGGAGGGTGTAGAGAGCTGCTGTCTGCGAACTCCCTGGGAAATGTGTGCCCAGGAGCAGTTGTACTGTTTCGGGTTTGAGGATCTCGACCGAATCTTTCTTAATCCGCCAGTCTCGGAAGTAGCCTCGACAACACTACATAAGTCTCTCCAGGAGCTTTCATACATTTTCTTATCTTTATATTTTCAGATTTCCGCGCGAACAACAAACGTTGCCAAATCATTTCTATTTTACAGATTATGAAAGACATAATGCCGAAATTGCTGCGTTTCATTTAGACCGGTAAGCTAAAAAAGAAACAACAAAAAATTATTATCTATCTTTATTTTACTCGTATTTACCATATCATTGGCTTAGTTCGCAAACGTGCTAAGTCCACTTTTTATGTAAATTGAGATTTTCATGCAGTAAGATAGCATATCTGAAAATACATCATTACCAAAAAAGAAAATTACCGTCATGTCGTTTTTACTTGTTGTTATGCATTGGTACGCAAATGTGCTAAGTCCAAAAAAATCCAAAAAAAAAATATGTACACGTCTATCCGTGTACACGATAACTCGAGATATCTCAACGAAATTTGGTATGTAGGTTGCCCTTTATCCAAGGTAAGTTGGTATTAAAAATGGGCGAATCGGAATGTAACCACGCCCATTTCCAATATAAAGGTATATTCTAAAAATGCAAAAACTACGATATTTCAGTAAATATTGGATGCAAATTGTTCAAAATTAGTATGTGAAGTAGAATTTTTGTAAAAAATATTATTATAATTTTTGGAAAAGGGGCGTGACCCCGCCCACCTATTATGAAATGCTGTATCTCAGTAGCCCATTCACCAATCTCCACCAAACTCGTTACGAGCCTTATTTAGGGTCTAGCTAAGAAATCTGTTAAAAATCGAATTCACTTAAAATCGATGATCGCGATAACCACTCAGCAGAAAATAAGATTATGATACATTTTTGGATAATGGGCATGGCGCCGCCCACTTATGACCACAAATGTGTAACTCGGTAACCGATTTATCAATTTCTACCAAACTCGGTGCACTTAATAAACCTGGTACGGAAAAGCAATTCGTTGAAAATTATTCAAATCGGACCAAAATTACATTCGCTTCCCGTATATCTAACGGTAAATTTCAAAAATACGGAAACTCTGATATTTCAATAACTGAAGACGCTAATTTACTTCAAGTTAATACTTACAACAATCTCTTAACAATAAATAAGACTGCGTGACACCGCCCACTTTATGACTACAAGGTGTATTTCGGTAGCCACTTTAGCGATTTCCACTAAACGTGGTTCAATTATTTCATTGAGTTTAACTCAGGATATTATCGAAAACGTTTGAAATCGGGAAAAAGCCCCTGCTTACGACAGTATTTGATACGGGTATATAAAGTTCGGTTTCGCCCAAACTTATACCTCTTTACTTGCTTTTAATTAATTTCTTTTATAAATGGTACATAAATCTACGACTTAAAATAGTTATTTTTGTTAATAGCAATGAAATAAAACTGTATTAGGTTATAATTCATTTTAAAACTATAAAATATATTTAAAATAAATAATTAAATCGTTTAACAATAAAAAATAATGGAAAAAAGGTTGATAGAAAATGTGCTAAGTCCAGATTAAAAGAATAAAATCTTAAAGAGAAAATGTGCTAAGTCCTAAAAGAGCCTATAAGTCTGCAACAGCTTTATTTGGAAATCGGCCGATTATTGGTACTAAAACAAGACGAACTAAGGAATAAAACTGCATTTACAGATTAGAAAAATATTGAAAACAAAAAAAGTTAGACGGTTTTTTGTCCCTCCTGAAAAAAAAAAAAATGGACTTAGCCCGTTTGCGAACTAAGCCAACGATATATGTAATCATCATCAGCGTATTAAGTATTGCATTTTTATACATATAAATATTTATTCAATAGGTACTAAATATAAAAGTATGCACAATAATAAGAAAATATTAAACTGGTGTCCATCTTTATACTCGCATAAATGTCCGCACAAGCATACAGGAATATCGTAATAACAGGAAAGCGATATCCTCTCCTTAATTTGCATTTATTGCGCATTTTATCCTCATTCGTTCATTCATTTGAATTTCATATTTTCACTTTTTTAACCATTTTTCTTACTTTGCCTTCTTTTCTGCTGCTTTGTGTATTTTAATCCTTTATTTAATTTCGAGAGTAATTAAAATCAGCCTTAAAGAATAATGTCAAAAAATTTCCTTCCACACGGTTCCCTCTTAGGAGCTGGTTTGGGTGGCATGCGTAATCGAATTTACTTTATTCAGGTTGCCAGCAGTTTAATGCCTTATTTTCGAGTTAAAATATGTAGGGTGATAAATTGAGAGATGGTGGCCAAAGTTTTCTGCATGTGCAATGTCAAGGTGATGCCTGAGAAAACTTAACTCGAGAGCTGTGCTTATGTAGAAGTAAAATTTTAGATAAAATGTGAAAATTTAGATATACATACATATACATACCTGCATAAATATCTACTTTTTTGGGATTAGCGCCCTATCAGGACTGCTTACGGTTCGCAATCTATGGTCACTCTAAGCATGTACGACTTGTTTGGATAATGAGGATAGTACAGAACGTTTTCGTGCCGCTATACGGCCTTCGCCAGACACAGATGGTTCTATTTTGGGTCAGATGCATTGGGAATGGACGAGCTACTTTCTCTTTCCCTCGATAAGCTCTGGTAATACTCAAAAGGTGAAATAAATTCCCACCACACCTATATATATTTATGCTCTAAAACCTCTCTCTAGACCTTAAGTACTATAGGGAATACTACCTGAGTGCTGAGAAAATTAGTTTTTTGGGTTTTTCGACCACTCACAATTACATACCGTTATACACATATTTTTGGCTTTTTACTTCTGTGTATCAGTAAAAAAGTCTGATTTTCTCTGACAGTCAAGCAGCTTTAAACTCACACATAGACAAGGAAAAATCCTGAAATGACTGTCACAGATCTTTCAACGAGGTGGACCAGTATTATAGACATCAATTCCCATGGACAGCGGAATAGTAATGATAGTTTAAAAGTTAACAAATTATGAGAAATGGTATGACTACTTCTCGGAAAATAAGACGAAAGATATTTCAATGGTCACCTTTAAGCAATTGGTTAAAAATTAAACCACTCGGGTAGCAAAAGAACGCTTAAGCACTATTTGAAACCTTCACAGTTACTTGACATCATAAAAAGAAACGTACATTAATGCTCTGTATGCTTAAATAAAACAATTTACTTCCTCATCAGTACTCTCTTGAGTTATTATTAAGCATTGTCGGTCTTGGCCCACCCGTGNAACAATTTACTTCCTCATCAGTACTCTCTTGAGTTATTATTAAGCATTGTTGGTCTTGGCCCACCCGTGACAAAAAAAGGTAAAAGTTGTTTCATTTAATTACAGAAGTTGAAGTTGTGTTTCGGGTTTGTTACATAATGTTAGAGAGATCGCGTTGATTTTTAGTATTTTTTTTTGGCTGACGGTGCTAGGCTTGTTCTTCTATATAAAATGCACTATACTAAGACAAAACGTGAGTGAATTGAACCCCTACTTGGCTTCTTTATTTTTTAATGACTAATATTTAATATAGACCACACTAAAAGCTCCTTTTCATATAAAAATTCGTACTTGACCCACCCGGGACAAATGATATCACACCCGTGACAGAGGAATTTCGAATTTTTTTTTAATAAAAAAACCATCCTTTTTGTTGTAGTTTGTACTTGTTTGCATTCGTGGTTCTTTGTTTTATTATAAGACATAAAGTTCACACAGAAAAGTGAAATAAATTCGCAGAATTTTCATAAAATATATCAGCTCCTAAAAACAAGTTCTATTTTTTTGTCCCACCCGTGATAGAAAAAAATTAACTCAGATTTTTTCCATATAAAAGTAAGTTGGGATTTTATCTCGTATTTTGTAATAACTCATACAGTAGTCAATTAGGTGTAGCTTTATCAAAATGCAGAATTGTTCAGTACTTTATACTTACTTTAATCACAAATTTACTCGGATTCGGAAAACTATCCACCCAAGGCTTTGCAGAAATCTTCTTCTACTTCTTATTTGGCATTGCAACCACCTAAGTAAGTTTGGTTGAGTTCAACTAAGGATGCCACAGTCAGTGGAGGGCTCCCTCTTCCTCTGCTACTACTAGCTGGTCAATTTTTTTTTGTTGGGCGACCACTTATGCGTGGTATGTCACTTATATGCTGAGGGTACATAGGAAAATGTTCTCTCGCTCTGCTCAGCAATCCCTACGTTACAACTTACCTGCCTTGTTCGGTAGCCTTTTTGAGAGTTATTTATTGCCAAAAAACCTGCAAAGGTTAAAGCCTATGTCTCTTTTTGGGCTTTACGAAAGGAATTAAATATGTGCTGCTGGCAAACGAACCTTATCTCATCTGTATAAGAAAGCAACAAGAATTGCTGCAAACATTTTTAAATAAGTTTTAGTTATTACTGTAGGTGCTTGAACGCTACGGTGTTGTTCTTAATAATATTTTTGCTGCCGCCAGAAAGTATTAAATTCTATTTGAACGACCTCCCCAGTGTCCTTCCACTCCCATTGACATCAACGCTCATTGTAGGTATCTTTATTGTGTCTAACTATTGTGTCAACATGAATTACGTTGTAAATACATACAAGCATACACTAGTGGAAATTGAATGTACACATGTATGTATGGATGTATGTATGTATGTATGTGGGTGCTGTCAGCAGACTGTCTCCTGTTTGTTTTCTTATTTTATTTGCTACTGCTACCAACAAAGTCAAATAACATTGCTAGCACACCTATAGTAAGTGAGTTTGAGTTGTCGACCATGGGGCAGCAACAACAAAATTAAAGAATGTTTATCCTTCTTGCTCCTAAGAAACTCAACATAGAATGTGTAAAACTACTTTATGCTTTCATGCCTCATACAGCGTTATTGCCTGGTGCAGTTTGGTATTTTCTTTTCGCTGCATTTTCTTGTGAAATATTAGTTGGATTTGGATGTAGACATGGCAACATTCAGTAAAATAAGCGTTTCAACCGCTCGGAAACATTTAATTCATTTCGTTTGCTACATGCTTTTTTTTAGAGAAAACATTCTGGGAACATTTATTTCTCCTTTTTTCTCATCTAACCAGCAAGCGTTCACCGTGCAACGAATTAGGGCTCGATTGCTGTAAAAAAAGCAAGTTATTTTCTGTGTTTTTAGTTTTTATGCGTTCATTCAACCATCCATTTGTCATTACATGCACTTACTCGTATTCATACAACAAATTTTTATTGCCACTACATCGCCGGTTAATGGGTTTCTTGTGCAATGCTTATTTAGACATAAATACATATTTATATTATTCTCATATGTACTCGTACTTCTGTATACATATGTATATTTTTTTGGTTTTGTACTAAGTTTCCATTTGTATATATATTTTTTTTTTGTTTTTCTGCTTACAGCATTTTGGGTTTCCGCCGCGCTATGCCCGTCGCCGGTCGCATACTAAATATTACAACAGAAATTTATCAAGTCGCCGACGACAATTTATTAAGAACCTTCTTTGTTTCACCATCATCGAATTTGTGCTTCCACGGCAAGTGTTCCTATTACTGTGACACCAGCCATGCCGTCTGCGGTAACCCGGATATGTTGGAGGGCTCATTTGCTGCTTTCCTGCCCAGTTACGAGCAAACAGGGCGAAAGGTGAGTTTGCGTGCGTGTGTGTGTGTGTGTGTGTGTGTGTGTATGAGAGTTTGTTTGTATTACTGAGTGAGCGTAGAATTCGCTCAAAACAAATTCTAGAATTAAATAAACGCCTGCAGGTGATGTACTAATGCGTTGTGTTGCATTTTATTTTCTTAATTACATACTATGTACTCCTAACGTTCTCATTCTTTATGAAATATATTTGTTTTTATTTTATGCCATAAAATATGCCCTTGCCAGTTAAGGGTGAGGACAGTGCGAAATATGGAATCGAAAGCTTTTCTTCAACCCTGTTTCCCTATCATTTAACTTGAAAATGTAATATAATATGACACCAGAAGAAGGTCTCTCACTATTGAATGCTGTATACAGTATCTATCCTACCTTATAGGCCCACTACTTGATTCTAG